>NC_134690.1:368031851-368191851 GCF_050947455.1 Rhinoderma darwinii | reverse complement strand
GTGCGATGAGCTGTCGTCAGGGGCCGCTCCCCTCTTTTCAATGCCTCAGATTCTGCTGTCACGATTGACCGCAGCATTTGAGGGGTTAAACAGCCAGGAACAGATCGCTGCTCCTGGCTGTTAGTCCTGGGTGTCCGCTGTAAAATACAGCCCCCACCCTTAGCATATGGAGCGTGCTCCAAACATCACCCCCTGCACCCAAATGTAATAGCATGTATGGGTGCGCGAAGAGGTTAAATAAGCCAAATTTCAAAAATTATCTTTAATACCGAAATGTTGGCCTACTGAAAAGTATGTACAGTATATGCACTCAATACTTGGTCTGGGCTCCTTTTGCATGATGTGCTGCATCAATGCGGCGTGGCATGGAGGTGATCAGCCTGTGGCACTGCTGAGGTGTTATGGAAGCCCAGGTTGCTCTGATAGCGGCCTTCAGCTCATCTGCATTGTTGGGTCTGGTGTCGACAATAACTTATAGATTCGCTATGAGGTTTAGGTCAGACTAGTTTGCTGGCCAATCAAGCACAGTTATACTGTGGTTATTAAACCAGGTATTGGTACTTTTGGCAGTGTGCGCAGGTGCCAAGTCCTGCTGGAAAATGAAATCCGCATCTCCATAAAGCTTGTCAGCAGAGGGAAGCATGAAGTGCTCTAAAACTTCCTGGTAGATGGCTGTGCTGACTCTGGACTCGATATAACACAATGGACCAACACCAGCAGATGACATGGCTCCCCAAACCATCACTGACTGTGGAAACTTCACACTGGACCGCAAGAAACTTGGATTGATGCCTCTCCCCTCTTCCTCCAGACTCTGGGACCTTGATTTCCAAATGAAATGCAAGATTTACTTTCATCTGAAATCAGCACTTTGGACAACTGAGCAGCAGACCAGTCCTTTTAAAGGCTTATGAAACCTTTTCAGGTGTTTTGTGTTGATTCGCTGATTAGAGTGTCACACCATGAGATGACAATCTTCAACTTTTACCGAATATTCAAATTTTCTGAGAGACTAAATTTTGTGTTTTTATTAACCGTTAGCCATAATCATCCACATTAAAAGAAAAAAACTGCTGGAAATAGATCACTCTGTGTGTGTAATGAATCTATATAGTATAGGAGTTTCTCTTTTTGATATGAATTACTGAAATAAATTAACTTTTTTGATGATATTTTAATTAATTGAGAAGGAGTAGTATATATATATATATATATATATATATATATATATATATATTTACACTGCCTATCAAAGGTGTATTTATTATTTTAGTGAAGCCTCATTACTATTAGAAATAAAAATTATAAAAATGTATATTTGTATATTTACAGATAACAGAGCAAATAAAGGAAAAAAGTGCCTGTAAGAATGGTAAAAAGATGGAGCCCCATCTATTGTATCACAAAAAAAGCAAAGCAAAATTATTGTACAACGTAAAAACAAGATAGAACTTAAAAAATAAATATTCCAATGAAACTCACATGTGCTAAAATTGCTCAATTGTGTGTGCTCATTAATGGGATAAAATTCCCCAGCACTGAAGTGATTAAAACAACTAGCGCCTGTACTATGTAGAGCCATGTCCCTGAAGCCCCGCGCCGACACAGCATACGCATTCCTGGAGTAGTTCTGTACTATAGAGCCATAGGCACTCCATATGCTCCAACACCGTTCCTCCATACAGTAGTGTATTACCGAGGTTTTCTCCACTACAAATAAAACTTATAGGGAATAATGTCTCTGTAAAACAGCATCCAATGTAACGAGACATTGTTTTTTGTATAGGCTGTATATTACAGTAGATCTTTACTATACAGAACTTGTATTGAGCCCTAATATGGCCATGGGCAATGTTAATCAAAAGTCAAATAAGGTAAGTTGGCTATAAACATGAAACATAAAGGAGTTTTGAAATACAATTTATTAAACGGTTATAACACTAGTAGCAATAACAATTGTAGAAAAAACAAACTATAATAATTATAAAAATACCTTTAGATTGTCTGAATAAATTTTGGGAAATTAAAAGCTTTAGACACAAGATCCTCCACATAGTTTTACTTTTCTGAAATGGTAAATTTTATATTTTGAAAAGAAAACCACAGTATAAAGCAATCCTCTCTCACATATCTACTTTATTAGAATGAGGGGTTGAAGATTAATTAGAAAATAGATGTTGAAGAACAAAACCTGTCTACAGTATCCCGAGCAGCTGAACTCCTACCGAGACTCAAAGCAGCATGAAAAGAATCTCAATTTCTTCATACTTTGATTTCTTTTGTTTACTTTGCTCTAATTTCTCTTTACAGGAAATGTAATAATTATAGTTATGTAGGTCACCTGTCATAGAATTATTAATATACCAATTTCACTGTGCAGATAAATATATTATTTAGAAAGCCTCCGTTTGATACCATTTTTTAATTGGTTGATTAAACTAGTTATAGGTTTTTTTTTTGTTTTTCTTTCTGAAATCAGGAAATCTCCTATGAAAGGACAGACAATAATTTTCAATAAAGACATAATATAAATTATACTTTCCATCTAGAGGTAAACTTACTAATATGTTTTATTATTACACATATTATATGGAAATCCCAAATATACTCTCTGAACCTGCATAGAGAGCAGAGCAGGAATTTTATTTTCTCTACTACTGAACCTGGAGCCTCTCAACAAACCATAGACCGCAAAATATATCAGTAAGGCCTGATTCACACGAACATGTTAAACGTCCGTGGGACGGCCGTTGAAACAGTCCCACGGCCCACGGACCTATATTATTCATTGTGGCCGTTCACACAGCCGTTGATTCAACGGACCGTGTTTCGGGTCCGTGGGAAAATAGGACATGTCCTATCTTTTCACGCATTACACATCCCTCCATAGACTCTCAACTATGGGGGATACGTGACATCGCATCCCGCAGCGCTGAGCACGGATGCACCTTGGATGTGAAAAACGGCAGTGCGCAGTGTTCGTGTGAATCAGGCCTACGGGTATGTTCACATGGCCTATTTTCAGCCGTTTTTCAAGCCGTAAACGGCCGAAAAACGGCCGAAAAATCGGAAGCAGAACACCTCGAAACATCTGTCCATTGAAATCAATGTGAAAAACGGCATTCTGTTCAGATGGGCCGTTTATTTTGAAAAATGGGCACGTAAAAAAACGGCCGCGAAAAAGAAGTGCAGGACACTTCTTGGGACGCTTTTGGAGCTGTTTTTCATAGACTATTGAAAAAAGCTCCAAAAACGGCCGTAAAAAAAGCCATGAAAAACGCTGCGAAAATCGCGAGTGGCTTCAAAAGCGTCTGAAAATCAGGAGCTGTTTTCCCTTGAAAACAGCTCCGTATTTTCAGACTTTTTTAGTCTAGCGTGTGAACATACCCTAAATGTACCTTCAAACCACAAGTGCACTTTACGTATGCTTTCTCTTTTAGTCCCTTGTAGGTGATAATATTCAGGGAGGTTAGGTCAATGGGTGTGGCTGTGACAACTTTTCCTTTTTCATCCTGAAATTAAGAGGGGTTGTCACAAATGCTAGATAAAAGACTATGGGCTAATTTATGAGCTATTCTACGCCAAATGTTGCAAAAGTCGTAAGTTGTGCAAAAAAAATTGCGCCGCTTACGTCCCTTTACAAAAAAGTGGGAAAGGATTGAAGGAAGGGTGCATAGATAAAACTTACTGGCCAGCGGAAGGCCAGAAATTCCCCTAATTAAGTTAATCTTACACTAGCACATTTAAGATTGAAGAGACACTCCAGCGATTTTTTTCTTTTTATTATTATTGCTACCGTTTTTACAGTACACCTGGTAACAGGAAGGGTAGGCCATTCTCTTTACGGGTGCTTTGTTTTAGAAATATCCCAGGCGCAATATGGTCAGGTGACCGGCCGATTCATACAGCGTCTGCTGTGTAGACCGGAAGTCTCTTTCTCTATTCATTCCTATGAGACTCACATTGACCATCTGATAGGAATGCATAGAGAAAGAGACTTCCGGTCCACACAGCAGATGCTGTATAAATCGTCCGGTCACAGTGCGGTCACGTGACCGCATAGTGGCCAGGATATTTCTAAAACAAAGCGCCTGGTAAGAGAATGGCCTGCCCTTCCTTTTACCAGGTGTACTATACAAACGGTAGCAATAAAAAGAAAAAAAAAAAGCTGGAGTGTCTCTTTAAAGAGACTCTGTCACCACATTATAAGTTCCCTATCTCCTACAAGGAGATGGGCGCTATAATGTAGGTGACAGCAGTGCTTTATATTTAGAAAAACGATCTATTTTTACCATGTTAGGAGCGATTTTAGCTTTATGCTAATTAGTTTCTTAATGCCCCAGTGGGCGTGTTTTTACTTTAGACCAAGTGGGTGCTGTACAGAGGAGTGTGTGACGCTAACCAATCAGTGACCAATCAGCGTCATGCACTTCTCTCCATTCCTTTAGTCAGCGCATAGTGACACTGCGTTGTTCGCTATTTGCTGTCTTATACTGACATAATAACGTTACTGAAGTGTTTAGACAGTGAATAGACATTCCTTCCAGAGAGGACGGGATGTCTATTCACAATCACTGCAGTTCGTTAACGTTTGTTTGGTACTTACAGCAGAGCAAGCGTAATCTCGCTGCAACCTGTCAATTACAGCGAGATCTCGCGAGATTACGCTTGTCCTGCTGTAAGCACCACAGAAACGTTAACGAAGTGTCGGTATTGTGAATAGACATCCTGTCCTGGCTGGAAGGAATGTCTATTCACAGTCTAAACACTTCAGTAACGTAAATATGTCAGTATAAGACAGCACATAGCGAACAACACAGTGTCACTATGCACTGACTAAATGAATGGAGAGAAGTGCATGACGCTGATTGGTCACTGATTGGTCAGTACTCTGTACAACGCCCACTTGGTCTAAAGTAAAAACACGCCCACTTGGGCATTAAGAAACGAATTACCATAAAACTAAAAATCGCTCCTTACGTGGTAAAAATAGATCGTTCTTCTGAATAAAAACACTGCTGTCATCTACATTACAGCGCCCATCTCCTTATGTATGGGATAGGGCACTTATAATGTGGTGACAGTCTCCTTAAGACTGGCGTATGAAACGCCAGTCTTCATTCCCCCCAATAACTTGTTTGTTAAAGGGAGTCTGTCACCAAAAATTGGCCTATCAAAGCAGCAGCACAGTAATATAGCGTAGCCTCACCCGAATATAATGCTGTTTTTATTTTTCAGATGCATGGCTCCGTTGCAGCGATACAAACTTTATTCTTCATATGCAAATTAGCTTTTTGGAACAACGAGGGAGCCACAGTTGCTCCAAACAGCTCTACCCTCTCTCCCAAGTCTGCCCCTCCCTTCCTTCTTTGACTGACAGTGCCAGGCAGTGTAGAAGCCATGATCACGCCTGACCCTGTATTTTCTTTAGCGCGCCCCTGCCTCAGCTTGTGTATTGGCGAATGCGCAGTACAGCACTGAAGTTTCACCGGCGGAATCGGCTCTATTATGCAAGCACCAATTTTGTCACACTACACCCAGCTAGTGTGACGTAATCCGACAGATACCGCCTTATCCATATTATTAATTATGTAATGTATAAAAGAATGTGAAGTTGAGAGTATTGAATAGTTTTGCAGTGGAAATTGCTTCTATAACGTTTCCTACAACTTCTAAACACACAAAGGTACAGGTCCCGAGGCACACAGCTCAAGTACACAATCTACTGGCCCAGTTATCTTGAAAGTTAACATGTTTTTGTAGAGCAGGAAGCGAGGACGGTATTGAATGGTTGTTGTTTGATAAATATTACTACTGGGGATTCAACTCTGAACTTACTAGAAAGAAAGAATAAAAGTAGTCGATAAATAGAAATAAAAAAGACAAGCTTGACACAATAAATAATTCTTACGCTTTATTTCCCTAACATGTAAATTGTCAGCCTGCGTGTTAAGTTACATAGCCACAGCATTCCTGGCTGCTAGCTGAACCCTTTACTGGCCGCTAATGGAATCCTTAATGAGTGCTGGTGAACCATCTGCTCGTACACATCTGCCTCCAACACTCAGATATGATGATATATTTAAGAGAAGGAGGCAGACATTTTATTATATGATACAAAGTTCTATTACCAGCAATAACAGACCACCATGAGCTATGAAAAAACCTGTGAACAAAATATATTTTCTGGAAAAATTCAAGGATATTGTAAGTTACTGGGAAAGTTCATATAAAGGTGACAGAACGTGGGTTGCTTTTATTATTTGAAACCCAAATAAATTAAAATGGGTTGCAGGAGATTAGATAAATATGGTATGAGATTAGATAATTATTCCAGAAACAGCACCACTCTTGTCCACAGGCTTTGTCGTATTCACTTGAGCTATAATACCAGACACCGCCCCTGGCGTGGAGTGGCGCTGCGTCAGGAAGAAAGCAGATACATTTTCTAATCTCATACAACCCCTTTAAGGAGTCCCTGGTAAAGATAAGTTCTGACACAATAACAGGAACTACTCTAAACAGAGCCCATGTGGGCACCATCTGATGCTACCAATGGAGCAGATATATTGCTACTGAGGGTTTCTTTTATTCAATTGAAGCAGATTTAAAGTTCTAAAAATAAGCTTTACCACTCTGAACGTCTGTAGTATCAGGCCAATCGTTCCTTTTTTAAATCACCATGTAGTAGGTGTAGACCGCTATGTATGCTTCTCCGAGCAGTTCGTACTGAATCCACTCTACTGCAAAAATTCTTACAACTTTAGAAAAGATTCTCCAGAAGAAGCCGAAAGGATGAACCCCAGGATCAGGCAAAGGACTTGGAGTGTTGCGTGGAATGTTTTTGATTAGCTTTTTTTTTACATGATAAGCTTAGATACAGGGGCCCAGCAGTATGATATTGTCTGCTGGGGCACTGTACATAAACATATGTGTGATACTGTCTGCTGTGGAACTTTATCTTACCCGATCATGTGTGATGCGGTCTCCTTGGGTATGTATCTATGCCTAGAATGCGTGATACGGTCTCCTGGGGCCTTGCATCTAAGCATATCGTGTGTGATACTGTCTGTTGGGGTCTGTATATAAGCCTATCATGTGTGATACTGTCTGCTGGTGCCCTGTATCTAAGCCCATAATGTGTGGTACGGTCTGCTGGGGCCCGTATTTAAGCATATCATGTGTAATACGGTCTGCTTGAGTCTGTATCTAAGCCTATCGTGTGATACTCTTTGTTGCAGTCTGTATATAAGCCTGTTATGTGTGATACTCTCTGCTAGGGCCCTGTATCTAAGCCTATCATATGTGATACGGTCTGCTGCGGTCTGTATCTAAGAACATCAAGTGTGATACTGTCTACTGAGGTCTTCAGGAGAGAGCAGCACGATCTTACACCCGTGCAAATCACATGACATGACACAGACAGGGCTGGAGTGAGACACCGATTTTTTAAATTTATTTTTTAAGTGCAAGTGGGCGCAACGATTGAACCTTGCACTAGGCCCCAAAAAGACTATGGGCGGCCCTGAACATCCTCTTTAAGAATCTGCAGTACAAGTGAGTAAAGTATTATATAATCTCTCCTCATTGTGAACGTGCTGTACAGTAATCGTTATTTAGGGAAAATAAATTATATAAAGGAAGGTATTCCAAATACTAGCGAGCTAGTGGTGTTTCTTCTGCAGATATGAAGATGGATGGGAGTGAAGGTCACGTGTAGTTTTTATACTTAGGCCTATATGTTTAAACCAACATTTTTTAACCTTTATGTGTTTTCGATAAATGACTTTTACAATTCAAAAGCAGCTGGAAAAAAAACCTCTTCAAATTTCAATCAAAATACAACAATGTTGTGAGCGCAGAACGGCTTTCATACAATGTTGCTTTTATGAAAGTCCATTAATAACTCTTCTTATTTTTACACTACCTGCAGAAATGTTCATTGTTTTTACAGTACAGACAAAACAAAGAGACTTGTGAAGACCAAAACCATGACATGGCATTTTGTTATCGAATAATCTTGTCTACTTCCTACATGATCTATGGGCAAGCGATGTAAACCTTATGCATGTTTCTATCATCAATTCTCATCATGTCTGCTCATCTTCAATTTCATTTCTATTTAGGAGTCAAATATATTTCAGGGGATAATAACCTTATGTTTCTACATTTCAAAAAGTTCCAAAAAAGTGATAACTTCTTACAAGGTCGAACTTGTAGGGTTATACACAAAGGCTAATAAATAACCAGGTTTGTGTTGATTTACTGTATTTGACTGGTTGTAGTTTTGTTATTAAGGTGAATTGTTATGGTATCTGCTCGGATAACTTATTTTTTCCCTACTACACTTTATTTGTTTTCATGCTCAGATTTTTATTGACTAGTTGTCTACCAAGTTTAACTAACTGTATATTAGTATAGATTCCCTAATTTAAAGAGATGGGTCTCGTTGACAGATTCTCTTCAAATAAGCCATGAGGACTATTTCATATATTTCAAGGAGTATTTCCATACCTCGCAACCATCCCGGATTCAGCAGGACAGTCCCGGATTCAGCGGGACAGTCCCGGATTCAGCGGGGCAGTCCCGGATTCTGTGGGACAGTCCCGGATTCTACGGGGCAGTCCCGGATTCAGCAGAACAGTACCGGATTTCGGGCAGTGTCCTGCTGTCCCGGGCACCCGGGGGTACATCCCACTGTCAACTGTATCTATGTCCTCAGGACGCAGATACAGTTGAACCCCTTGACGTGACTGTCCATATATGGACTGTGACGTCAGTGGCTACTCCTTGAGCGGAATCCCCGTTGCCGACTCTGGCCGGGGATTCCACTCCAGGAGGAGCCCCTGATGTCAATGTCCATATATGACATCAGGGGTTTCCTCTATGAGCGGAATCCCCGGCTAGAGTCGGCAACGGGGATTCCACTCAAGGAGTAGCCACTGACGTCACAATCCATATATGGACAGTGACGTCAGGGCTTCCCTCTAGAAGCGGAATCCCTGGCCTATGCTCTGGCTGGGGATTTCGCTCCTAGAGGGAGTCCCAATGGCGCTATCTACAGGGGGTGGTGCTATCTTCAAGGTGGTGTGGTACTATCTACATGGACACTGTGGCACTATATAGGGGCACTATCTACAGGGGACAATGTAGTGCTATCTACATGGGCACTATCTACATGGGCACTGTGTCACTATCTACAAGGGCAATGGCACTAGGGGCAGCCGAGGTTGCATTATACTGTATGGGGCAGCTATGGGGGCATTATACTGTATGGGGGCATCTGTGTGGGCATTATACTGTATGGGGGGTATTATACTGTATGGAGCAGCTACGGGGGGCATGATGCTGCATGGGGCAGCTATATGGCATTATGCTGTATGGGGGAATTTGTTTGGGCATTATACTGCATGGGAGAATCTGTGCGGGCATTATACTGTATGGGGCATCTGCATGGGCATTATACTGTATGGGGGCATCTGTGTTGGCTTTATACTGTATCCTCCATACATCTATGGGGCAGTATACTGTATTGTGGCAGCTATGGGGACATTGTACTGTATGGTGGCAGCTATGGGGGCATTATATTGTATGGTGGCAGATTTGGGGGCATTATACTGCATTGGGGAAGCTATTTGGTATTATACTTTGTGGGACGAGCTATGGGAGCATGATACTGTGTGGGCTGAACCGGGTGTGTATGGGCGGGGATTGGGTGGGATTAGAGGCGTGGCGTAAAAGAAAACATTTGCCGTGACGCGCTGCACGCACCACAATGGTTGTCGCTCTTTGTGATACTTGAAAGTTGGGAGATATGGTATTACTAAAGGCCTGAATGTGTATTGCGTAATCTTTTTAGTTAAATCACATTAGATATCGACATGGCTGTCTTTTTTAAAGCAAGACCAAGATCTCAGTTCTAACCGCGATCTAGTCCAAGCTAGAGCAGGCTAAAGTGGAAGCTGCAGAGACATGCAGATCCCCATTTAAACTGTTGAAGGAGCAGAGGGCCAGCGGGGGACATGCTGTTCATATTATCCCCCCCTTCACACACACATGCACACACACTTATCAATCAGAGAGCATATTTAGATTCATTTTTTCAAGAAATGAGGAGAGAGGATCTAATAAACTGTCTGTGCATGTATAGGCAATTTATTGACTATACCACTTGGATGTTTATCAAATTCTGGATCGCGGTGTCAAGTAAGTCGCACCACACAGACACACAAACACACATCAATAAAGTTAAAATATTTTATACGGTCTCTGATCTGTCTGTAAATCCTTAAAATATATTATATATTTCCGGGCAATGGAACAGATTTCTGTCAGTCAGAAATGACATTTTCACGCACCGACTGTCGCCATAAACTATCGATTCCAACCAGTCCCACAAAAAAATCGTTAGTTAATGCATTACATTAGGTGTAGGGATTTGCTATTATTAGGGTTAAAATTCATATAGAGGGATGGGAAAAACGGTTGGTGCATTCCCACGGTTTTTGTAGTTTTTTTAACACATGAAAATCCACACCTGCTATAAGAAAGTGTAGATTTGTGGCATAACTTACGCCACATTCTGGCATAAATTGTGATGAATCTGATCCAGTGGACTCCCCGCCCCTTCAGATAAACTCTGCCCCTTTTGTCTCCACTTCCAAAAACTGTTGAAAAAAGTAAAAAGTCAACAATATTAGCTCAATTTTGAAATTCTCATAATTCTCATCCCAGGAGACCGCTGCAGCCTGTGATTGGCTGCAGCGGCGGTCACGTGAGATGAAGCATCAGCCGAGGAGGATGAAACACAGACTCCTAGGTAAGTTTATTTTTTTTTTAAAGTTACGTTTTTTGCAGCGGGATCGCTGCGAATCCGCCACAAAAAAACGGAACAACTGCTATTTGATGCGGGGTTTACATCCCATTGAATTCAATGGGAAAATCCTGCAACATATAAGCAGCGTAGACGTAAAAACAATTGACATGCTGCGGAATGAATTTCCGCACCACAGGTCAATTTCTGCTCGGTATTTACGCAGCGTGTGGATGAGATTTGTTCAATCTCATCCACTTTGTTGCTACTGTATTTGCTGCGGATATTCTGCAACGAATTCCGTTGCGGAAAATACGCAGTATTTACGCAACGTGTGAAGAACTCGCTTATGTTCCGTATATAATTAAACATACAGTAGGCTAATGTACTTGAAAATTTAAATTTTTTGTGTATATTAATATAAAAATAAAGTATTACTTAGTTTTAATTAAGAACAATTTTAACATCAAAAGCAACTTATTTATGGTGAGATGGGGAACGCAATAAAAAAAAACAACAAAATACAAGTGGAAATAACAGAATAAAAATGAATAAAAATGTTTACGTTAGCCAAAATAGTGCTATAAAAAAACTACAACTCCCACAAAAATTAAATTGATGTTAAAATAAATGTTTGAAAATCAAAATGAGTGCAAAAAAACGCAGATATTGCCTTTTATGTCTGGTTGATCAAAACATTAATAATTTATACAACTAAACTAGCAATGTATTTCCCAACAGTTTTATTGTAAACACAGTGATGTAAGGATTACTCTGAGGGGTCCTATGGGGTAAAAAGCAAATCCCCTCCTATATGTAGCTATATGATGGTGAGATGTGTCTTATAGAGCGACAAATCCTGTCCAATCTAGAAATAAAAAATAAATCATAATTCTCTCAAATGTAAATTTTTTCACTAATAATCTGCCAAACATTTACATGTTAAAATAATGGTAATTATAGAATGCCCAGAATCCTGGACGCAGTTTGCATACATTGCCTAATCACATTCTGTGCAGAATCATAGGGCCAAAATTACTTAAAGGGATACATTCTAATATGTCATTGTAATTTAGTCCCTGATGGCTGATCTTGGAGGCTTCCCTTGCAGGGGGCAATGTATGTTTAACTACATATAGCATCCATTATGGACAATGGTGTAACTAGCATATAGACAGACTGCAGGACTGCTATGGGGAAACAGGAGGGAGGGGCCCAGTGCTTCGCTACTTCCCCTGTTTCCTGTCATATCATGACGCTGCCAGCAACTACCACTTGGGGGATCTCACTGAACACAGATTTTTATTCAGAGTTCAATTCTAGCTATACAAAACCATATGCAGTTAGCTCCCCCTGGTGGTAGCTGAATGCAGCCAAAATGTTATGACTGCATGAAGGGAAGCAGGGATTTTGGAGTACTACTGAAAAATGCAGATCCAAACCCTGTAAAGATGAATTATTCAATTATGGTGGGCATTAATTAATAAACGAATAGTACATTTGGCAGAGCTCTCAGTGGGAATGGGGCCCTACAATTTCTGTGTACGTCCCCGATTACTTATGGTATAAATGACTTATTATTAGTACAACTGCTCTCAATTAGTTGTGTCAGCCAAATCTCCTATACTTGTGAAGCTTGGCAATATGCCTTTTTGAAATATAGTAATACATCATTGCTTACATATTGTGTGAAGTAACTAATGTGTTAACACAGCAGTAAACGATGACTGGGGAATAATGTTGAAAAGTAGTCAGAGGCATAAGCTTCCAGGCCCACTACAAACTCTGTAACGTGGCTGATGGCCCAGGCTCAGTGCCTCCCGCAAGCACCATAAATGTATGGCATGGTGTGGGAAGGGGTTCCATTTATTTTCTTACAAGTAACTATTTTCAGGGACTGTAGAGGGTGCAAAGGTAGCAGACCCACCTGGGCCCTGGTGCGCGTGGAGGCCCCACGGTCACATACAGATGTACCTCTACACCTTCCATAGTCCCTGAAAATAGTGATTTTCAAGAACATTTATTTAACCCCTTCCCGCACCATACATTCATGGCACTAATGGGAGGAGCTGAGCCCGTACTATCAGCAGCGGGTATCAGCTGTAACATACAGCTGACACCCTGCTCCAATGTCCAGGGTCGGAGCTAACTTTGATCCAAGCTGTTTAACTCCTGAAGAAGGCAGCCTATTTTGGACCAATGGACGCAGCTTTTTTTTCCAGATTTTTTCTCTGCATTAAGAAAAGCCGTAACTTTATTTTATTTTTCTGACAATGTAGCCACATAAGTGCTTGCATTTTGCGGGATAATATGTACTTTTTAATGGCTCCATTTTAGTGGCTCCATTTTCCATGGCTACTCCTACCTATTTTTGGGGGTTGGTAGAATAAAATACGTATTTTGCCATTGTTTATTGGGTGTGGTTTTTACAAAAGGTCACCGTGCAGTAATAAAACGAGTGCTAACTATATTCTGTGGGTCGCCAAATGACTATATGTTTTCTACTGTTCCCAATAAAACCCCTTTTTTTTTTTAGAATTTTTGTGTTTAGCACTTAAAGACCCCTAACATTTTTGTTTTTATGCTGATGGAGCTCTATGAGGGCTTGTTTTTGCGGGATCAGTTGAAGTTTTTATTGGGGTACGTAAGTACAATGTTTTTCGGGAGGCAGGGGGATCAAAAAGATAAATTTTGTATACTGTTTTTTTTGGTCCCACTATGAAACTTGGAAATCTGACCTGATCGCTCATATAATACTTTGTGATTGGTGGGGGTCCCAGCAATCAGATAATTATCACCTATCCTGTGTATAGGTGATAATTGTCGATTCTGGGAATAGCTGCGTCCTCAAAGGCTACGTAAAACTTTTAAGACTTTTTCTTTTAAAAAAAAATAAAACAATGTATTATAGTGTTTAATGAAACTTTGTAATTGGTCTTTATTAAAAAAACAAAAAACTTTTTGAGACACAGCTTCTACGTATCCTGGATACATTGGAGCTGTATCTTGCGGTGAAACCCGTGTCCGTCAGGTCAGCGGAACTGACGGCTTCAGTGACAGCAGGTACTGTGTGCCTCTGATGTGCCTCTGACATGCAGGATCCAGCTGTTATCGAACTTAATAACTTATGACTTATCAAATTTCATAACTTATTGATGTGATTGATAAGCCGTCAGTCCCACTGACCTGACGGACTCGGGTTTCAGCGCAAGGTACAGCTTTTATGTATCCAGGATACATAAAAGCTGTATCTCAAAAACGAAAACATTTTATCATTAAAAAACAATTACAAAGTTGCATTAAACACTAGAATTCATTGTTTTAGTAAAACAGGTTTACATAGCCTTTAAGGGGTTAAAATTTTGATGGTTAAAATGGAGTGGACATTGATAAAAGCTCTATATATATTAGAGTAGGCTTTGCAGTGGGTTCAGAATAAAACAGATTTTTGCTAAATAATCTTCCCTCCACACATCCCTCTGTTCAGAATAAAACTGCAGAGAAATACATCACTTTTCTAATTGTATACATTATTAATGTTTGGATCAAGCAGACACAAAAGTCAATAATTGTGTTTCTTTGCACTCGTCTATGCAGCTCTTCAATGTAAGCAGCTGAGCATGAACTGTGCCATGACCCAGCTTATTAGAATGCATGAAATTACCATGCATGTATAATGGACAGTTGGATCTAATTAAATCTTCCCAGCTTCTTGTCCATTGTATTAATGGGGGATATAGGAAGAAAGATTTCTAGAATCGACAAAAAAAGGTTGAGCCCTAAAACTGCAGCATAATGTAGCTGCAGCAATTACCAATAAAGGATATAGTATATGCAGGAACCTCTAAATAAGGTGGGCGCACAGCTTTACTTTATAGTTTAACCCTACCATTGCCAAGTACGCCAGCTGAACATTGCAATAAAAAACACCCTTGTCGGAGAATGAGGAGGGTTTTGTCAACATGCCACCGTCTTTATGTACCTCCTGATATAACATTTGCAGATGGTTTTCTTACACATAAAATAACAAAAAGCAAATTCAAACCTAAACTCTACTCTTTGAAATTGAGTGTAAAAAATAAATAAATACATATATATGGCATCGCCGCGATCGTAACGATCCTGAAAAATAAAGTGAGCATGTTATGTAAACTGCATGGTGGACGCTATCCTAAAAAATATAAAATTTCAGAACTGATTTTTTTTATTAATAAATCACATTAACCCCCAAATGTTACCAATGAAAACTTCATATCGTCCCGCAAAAAAACAAGCCGACATAAGCTTACATCAACGGAAATATAAAAAAGTTATGGATCTTGGAAGGTGGCAATGCAAAAACAAGTTATTTTTTTAGTGTTATCTTTCACAAAACGTTGTAAAACATAAAACACCTGTACATATTTGGTAACGCCGTAATTGTACCGACCAACAGAATTTAGGCAACACGTTATTTACACAGTGAAAGGCGTGCATTTAAAATGCAAAAAAAACACTGGCAGAATTGCTGTTATTTTCCATTCCCCACCCAAAAAAGGTCATAAAAGTTAATCAATAAATTATATGTACCCCAAACTGGTGAAAAAGACAATTTATCCTGCAAAAAACTAAACCTCATACAGCTACGTCAAGAGAAAAAGAAAAATACGTTTTGGCTCTTGGAATGCGACAATGAAAAAACTAAACAGAATGTTTGGTCATAAGGTCAAAATAGGCCTGGTCGTTAAGAGGTTAAAGGAGTTGTCTGAGACTTTGAATATGGTCAACTTTTTTCCCCAAAACAGTGCCACTTTTATCAATGGGTCTGAACGGTAATACCAGCTCTTCTATATGTATCCAAGGGAACATCCAACTCTTTTTCATAACTTACTAGATGTGAAACACAAAGTATGGGGGAAAAAACACCAAATAAACAGAACCTTGCAGCAGCAGAAACCTTCTCCCCACTGTGACTGAAAACCTGCCCATTGAGCCCTGTTCCCAATTAGACAGTTTTAAGAGTTTATAGAGAAAAATGCAGACTCTATATTCTTTTTATTCATTTCTTTCAATAATAGTAGACTTTTTTTCTGGATGCATTTGACTAGACTTCCCAGCATCTAATTCTTCAGACGACCGCATAAAATAGTTATCTTACATAGATAGACAAGTAAAGCTATACACCTAATGTTTTAATACGTAAGGGTCATAATTGCAGTGGAGCCAGCTCTATCAGCCTGTAACCCTTTTCAATATGTAGTTATAATATAACACAAGGTAATTTTTTACTTGTTCCAGGTGATTGCTTCACCCCTTCCAATAGTCCATGAACGTCAAGTAGAACATTAACCTGTATTTTCTGCAGAATCTCCTTTTATCGATACTAAACTTCTGGTCTACCACCTTTAGTCCTCATTAGCAACCCCACACTAATGATTTCTGTCTTAAGGAGACAGTCTGAAATCTTGATTAGATTGATTCTAATGAACTTCCTTATCAAGTAATTGACCCATCTAAATCATTTTAAAACAGACCTCTGTTTCCCATGCCAACATAGTTGCGGAAGGTGAAGAGGGCAGCGGATCAGTGAATGTATCTGTGGGAAGACGTTTAATCTCTATGTCTGGGGAAACAAAGTATAATTACGGATTAAAATCATATCTAACACTAAGTGCAGACATCCTTATCATATATCTGTATCTTCTTGTTCGCGTAATTCAATACTGAACACTCTTTCTTCTTCGCTAGGCTAGTATGCAGGCATAATACAGCTGTAACATAAGTACTACAAAAACTCCCATTTCATTCTTTAGCCGAGAGCTACGCAGCATATAATAATTATTGAAGTGGTTGTAGGATTTCAATTGTGCAGATAATGACTGGGGGTCTTACTTGGCAGCACTATTATTCATATCTAATCTTGTTGGTCACTGTATAGATATTTGCATGTGGAGGTTTCTCCAATATTATTAATATTATATAGACTTAATGACCATACTATGATTTACAGCAATAAGGTGAAGTTAAAAGGGGTTGTCCCATAACTAAAGTCAATAAGCCGGTCAGAAAAGTATGTTAAAATGGGAGTCAAACCGCTGTTACGAGGATCCTGGATGGAGAGTTGGCCGAGCCTCTCTCTATAGTACTGAGTAGGTCTGTTGGTGAAAGCTGAGGAACAATTCACTTCTATGGAGAGTGGCTGCCCAAGTATGACCAACTCATCAGACGAGAACAGGACATGGGGTCCCACGTTCTTGGTTATGATGGGAATGGTCTCCAATTATACTTTTATGACCTCTTTAAGACTACAAATTCATCTAGCCAGACCCAGCTTTGCCTCATCCCTCCTGCATTTGGGACATGTAGATATCGTTGCTTTATAAATCCTGCAGGTAGACACGCTGGTGGCATGTCATTGATATGTGCCCTCTACACCAGTTACACAGAATACACCAAGTACAGCGCTCGGCAGTTTCCGTCAGTGCCATAGACTTTGAATGGAGAAGGAAGGCACATGCTTGACCGCCATTCCATTCAACTCCTCCTGGCAAGCGGCCTTTCAAGCTTTCTGGTCATCAGTGGGGGGTCCCAGCAATCCAGTGGAAAGGAACCAGAATACCTCTTTAAGTACCAAGCCTAAATTTGTTTCCATTTTTCCCTCTCCGCCTTCTAAGGTGCATAACTTTTTACATTTTTCCGTCGACAAAGCCGTAAGAGGGTTTTGTTTTTTTTTGCAGGACGAGTTGTACTTTTTAATAACACCATTTATTGTACCATATAATGTACTGAAAGACTGAAAAGAATCTTTGTGGAAAGAATAGGAAAAAAAACAGTAGTTACTACATTGTTTTTTAAGTTTTATTTTTATGGCATTCACTGGGCGTTAAAATGACATGTTAACTTTATTCTGGCTTCTGGCGGGACTTGATAGGAGGATAAAGATGGTAGACCTGGTAGCCCTCATTATGCCTCCAAACTGCCATAACAACCATCAGCAGGGGGGGTGATGGGGTGACAGCGGATCCCAGCTGTTAGAGCGAGGTGTCAGCTATTCTATACAGCTAACACCTGCAACGTATGAAGTGGTCTCAGCCCGTAAGCCTGCTTCATACTTCTGAACCCCATTATGACATATATGTACATCATGAAAGATTAGGGGTTAAGTACGCCAGTGAAGACAATACTTATGGGTCACTAACACAGTACAATCTACTTAGTGTATTTCTAAACGGTCCATGTAGAGAACGAAGTGGTTATACTTTTTTTCACTACAGATATAGCCTTATTGTACTTATTTACACAATTATGTCTGGAATGGCTGTTGATGAAAAACATTAGATATTCCTATGAAATGCCAGAGACTAATCGGAGTTGATGGATTGAATTTGAACTTTTTTTTAAGTGGAGAACAAGAAGAAGACAGAAAGAGGTATCTTATTTCAAACATCTGTTTTGGGTGATCCATGAAATGCACAGTTATGGGTCTGAATTTCTCCTAAGTGCTTCTATGCATTTCTCATTGTGTAGGTCAGATCTTCTCTTTGATGCCGAGCAAGCCATAAACTTCTGCACTGAATCATCCAGTGTGTGCCCTCTCGTAAATCTCATCAGTAGCAACAATAAATTCAACATATGAAGTTTTTGTTGGTGGCACTTCAGCGGTATAGTGGTCCTTCTAAATACGAGATAAATTCCATTAAACATTTTATTCCTATAAATTCCTGTGACACTTAATATCTTATGGAACTGTTGTAAGGATATTATTATTTCACTACCAACCAGAAGCATGTAATAAGGGGATGCCATAGTTGTAGCTGCAACTGGGTAGCAAACTAAAACAGTCTGTTGCACCCTACAATATTAAACAGCTCGTCCCACATTCAAAAAGGTTACGATAGACTATGATCATAATGAAAGACTGTCATTTGTAAGATGTTCTGCACTAAGGGTGTCATTACTTTAAGTGTGGTCTTAGTCATAGCTTCAGATGATATAGGAAGGTAGGAAGATAGATGCAGTCTAGGTGAATGTTCCTTACCCTGAGCGTTAGGCCTCATGCACCCAGAACCGTGTGCATGGAGGCACACAAACTGCCTTTGGCTCAGTACTATATAGTCGTAGGCACACACACTGCGTTCTGCCATAAGGTTCTCCATACAACATCATACAGGTTTGTAATGTGGTGTCTCATGGAGCATGTAACAATTATTTTCTGTCAGATTCACACAGAATCTGGTGAAAAACGCTTTGTATACCTCCATATGAAGAAGGTACCGAAGGGCCTATTAGAACTCTGGGTCACTGGGTGCCATATTTCTGCCATAGTATGAATGTGTACATGAGGCCTAACCATTATGTGCAGTTTTTCAACCAACTTTTAATTGTTCCAGTGCATCTGAAATAAAAAATGAAGCAATTATTAATCTTAATATCTTGTGTCTACTACAGCCAGCACCTTATTATTAAAGTCCTGTAATAGCTTCCTAGTCCGTGTCACAGTAGCCAAGTGATGGCATTGCTGCAACACAAGATTCTATGTACTGTCCGGATTATGAAAGGTTGACTGTGACATGGACTGTCCAACTGGTAGGGAGTCTCCTGGGCAATGCTCCCTGGCAAAAGTAGTTAAAATAGCTCTCCTCCAGAAGGAGACGCTAGAGAGTTTCTTCCTTCTGGAGCACTATTTTGCATACTTTTGCATACTTTTCCCAGGGATCATTGCCCTTAAGACTCCCTACCAGAAGGTTTTCCACAATTACCTTCCAAATGATGGACTGAGACACTATTAGAGAAGTTTAAGTAAATGTGCTGGTTGCAGAAGTAAAATATGAAAAGATATTATAATTAAAGGGGTTCTCTGTCTATCCTTAGTATAGAACATCAATCTCCAGCCCCCCATGCCGATCAATTGACTGAAGGGGCCACAACATTCATCACTGCAGCCCCTTTAGTGTTTACCAGTGTTTACAGCGCAGTCTCGTTCACTTAAATGGGACCGAAACTGCAATCCCAGGCAAAGCTGCTACTGAAGTGTACAGTGCTGTGCCTGGAAACTGGAAAAAGCCTGCAGCGACGAATGCCGTGGCCCATTAATCAGCTGATCGGTGGGGGTGTCGGGAGTTGGACCCCCACCGATCTGATATTTATGGTCCAGCCTAAGGATAGGCCATTAATATAAAATACCTGGAGAACCCCTTTAATTAAATTGAGGATTTTAATACAATCTTGTTTCTTACCACTCTTGGGGTCTAAAGTTGGTGCACATTGTAATGATTGTTGTGCTTTTGAGCCTAACAATTTAACATTTGAAAAGTCTTGATTAAAAACATCCTATTGTTTTGTTTATATGACTTATTTGTCTCCATGGTTACAGACTACAAACATACCCTGTGTGTAGTCTAATCCTGCAGTTATACGTTACTTTACTCCCTTGCACTCTCGTTTTGCTAATCTGCAGACAGTAGGAGAGGGGTCAGATCGAAGAGAAAAACATATGATTGCAGGATCAGTAAACACACAGGATTTTTTCTAGATTGCAACTGCGGAGATACATAAGTCTGCATAGAACCTGTATGGTATGTACTTTCTCAGTTTGTGCTCCAGAGATGCTTTTTCTACTGTAACTTGGGATAGGAAGCTGCAAGCATTGTCAGCCATGCTGCAAACATTGTCAGCCATTATGAATGGAAAACGGCGAATTACGCAAGTTATCCCCTGATTTATAGAATACACATACTCCCTACTGCCATCTCCTACCCTCTCTGTAGCGGTCAGTCTTGTGGATGTTACTCAGGTCATCACTCTGTTACTTTTGTGCCTACTGGACTCCTACACAAGGGGACGGCACTTGTACACGGTTGTATAAATGCCCACTTGACAATACACATTGCATCCTAGGAGCAGGCAATGCAAACTCCTACTCATATGGTTATCATCGATTTCAATGGATGGGGCAGTCAGGGAGAAAACAGTTAGAACTTATATAGCCACACATGCAACTTTTTAACAAGAACTATAATGTTTCAATATAGCAACCTGAGGCACTACAAGTAATGTTCAACAAATAACTGATAATATGGTCTTACGGGAATTAGTATTTCATACAAGTTTTTCATGTACAATCATGTAAGTGTATAGTAATATTGGAAAAACCTAATGTAATGTTTCCAGCTGCTCCAACCATTATTACCATGCTTCATGTTCGAGTAAACAGATTAAAATTCAATAGGTCACAAAAACATTATTTGATGTTATTACTATTGTTCTGGATTGTGGTTTCTCAGCTCTGGTCCTAAAGAACCCCAAACAACCTATGTCTCAGTCCGCTGGATCTGCCATTTTGATTGAGTCTCTACGGCTAAAGCATGTATATCACCAACTCAGGCCCATAAATCAAAATCTATTATCTATGTTTCTCTTGCATCTACATAGATGTGAAGTTTTATGGTTCATTTTCTCTAATAGGTTTGTCTATTCCAGCTCCACAAGATATATAGCACCTTTAGTAAAGGTCCTCGGTGGGCAAAATTATGTCATCGCCTAGTGGAAAAATAAAATTGTATAATAGAAAACACTATATGTGCTTTAATATATGTGCTTACTTATAGTAAATTAGAATAGATATTTTACATATGTTCCAACAAGTTTGCCTACTCTACAAATCAGTCTCACTATTTTTATTATGTATTGATAATTTAGTGCTTTTTTTTAATTTTTTGTTAGCTCCTATGGCACCAGAGATCTTTTAAAGCACGGTATCTGCAACACAGGGAGGAAAATAACTTATGAATAACTTATGAAAACAAAGAAATTGACAAAGAATATTAAACATATTAATCTAAAGTATACGTTTACATCCTAGAAATCCCCTTTAACATTACAGTTACATTATACAGTATTACACTGCTCTCCGAGTCACAGTTGTAGCTACAGATTCCTTCATCTGGGGCAAACATTTTGTTTGCGGTCAGCTGTAGGGGAGATATTAAACCAGGTTACAAGAAGTGTATTTTTATGGTGGATTTGAAAGTTTGGATGGGTGGAGAGTAGTGGAAACCAGGAGGAATGATAGTTTTGAGAAATACATCTAAGGAGGAGGGAGATAGAATTGAGAACTACTGTGCAGATATAGATATATATATATATATACATACATACATAAACACATACATACACAGATTATATATATATATATATATATATATATATACACACACACACACACACACGCACACATATATACATACATACATATATATATATACACACACACACACACACACACACACACACACACACTAGCAGAAAAGGCAGCGGCACTCAACAAAAGCAAAATTATTTTTAGGTGGGTGCCCAGCAAGTAGTCAGGATCCAAAGCCCATGAAACAAGCTTTTTGCTGTATATATGAGAGAGAGAGAGAGAGAGAGAGAAATACACACATTATATATATATATATATATATATATATATATATATATATATAGAGAGAGAGAGAGAGATACATACACGTACGATCGCTCGTCCCCTTACATTTCCATTTTGGGCCATGTAAAAGGGCCTTTGCTGACCTGCCTTATCTAGGCTTCCAGCCATATAATAGAGCGGTCATTAAATCCCCCACCCTCTAAAGATAATGAGATCACTCTCCTCATACCTGTATATACAGAAAAGCTGACAAGTGAGCTACAGAGAACAGGAAGTGTCAGCTTATTGTGACTGCTCTAGGGACCAGTGTAAAAACTAGAATATTTAAAAATAAAAAAACACCACCAAAAATTTTAGAATTTTTTTATTTATAAGAAAAACTTAGATTTAAATGTTATTGTCTGATGATAAATTCCCTTAACATTAGTTCAATATCTATTCATAAAACTCAGAGAACATAATGATCTAGACAACATAGAGCATGACAAGAAAAACTTGAAACTATCTTCAAACTTTTTTTTCTACGTTTTCAAAATTCTAAATTTGGATCATTTGTCAGAAGATCATTTATTTGATAAAAACGGTCTTATGAGTCATTTGTTTGCACAAGAATTAGTTGCTTTAGTTTAACCCCCCCCCCCCTATTTTGGACAGCTAACTTTAATCGAATACTGAGAAACCCAAGTCTACAAAGAAAGGTCAGGAGTCTGCAAAGCAATAACAAAGAAAGGAAGAAAAATGAGGATTATAAATGTTTTAAAAAGGCCAGAGAGTAAGGGATTGCTCGAGTCAGGTTCTTGTTCAAAACCCACAGATGCAAAGTGAATTGATGTGAGTGCGAATAAAAAGTTATTTTTAGTTGTGCAGCGTTACATAACACAGAAAGAACTGTTGACGTTTCATTAGTAACTTTACCTATTAGGGAAATTTCGGACATACTTGTAACACTGTAAATATGCTTCTGAAAAAAATGAAAATCGACATAATTAGAGCCCTATTCCCAAAAGCTTCTTTGTGGTTTGCTACGACTTTGTACTTCTTGTGCTGCACACACAAGGCAAAACGAACACCTACCATGGCACTCAAAAGTCGAGATACACAATACAGATCCCTTGTCCCATAACATTATCAATACCTGCTTTATTGCTTATCCTGTGTCAAACCTAAAAGTACGGAGTGATGAATTAAAGGGTTGTGCAGACCCATTCACAGAGCAGGCACCAGGGGCGGACTGAGAGTAGTCTTGGCCGTCCCGCAATAATGGTCATGGACTCCTTACCAACCACAAAAGTTAGAATACACAATGCATTCGATCAGAATTTATCTCATGTACATGTATCTTGTTTTGATTTTTGTAGACCCTACAACTCATCAGGCTACTGGCCATCAAGCTGTACCCTAATGACCGAATGGCCACTTTGCGGTCGCGGCAAACAACAAATCTACACTCCTCTTGTCCTTCATAGTTGGTGTTCTATAGATGGATCTCAACTTTAGCTAAAAGTGGATAACTGGTAGCCTTTATTTGTTTTATTAATTTACAAAGTGCCAACATATTTTGCAGCGCTGTACAGAGATTCTCTTGGCTCACAAAGGTTCCTGACCCCACAGGGGTTCACAATCTAAATTCCAAATTAACCACTATCCACTATGATTTATTTTTGATTGTGGGGGGAAACTGTTGTACCCAAATGAAACCCACAAATATATGAGAAGAACATACAAACTTCAAGTGGATGTTGCTGCTGGTCAGATTCGAATCTAGGACCCCATCGGTACAATGCTACAGTGCTGACCACTGAGCCACCATGCTGCCCTCCCTCTAGTTTTGCTTGCCCTAGTTGGGTATTTGTAAAGAGGCTGTCTGGACCACACCACTATCTGCTCTCCTTAAAATCAAGCAATTTCCAGCATAGTAACTACAAAGTGTAAAATGCCTCCTTCTATAGCAGAATTCCCTAGACACCAAGGGTAGATGTTAATTTGTTCTTTGACTCAGAACTTATAATATAAATCCAGGTGGTACACTTACAGCAGAGATTGTCTGCAATATAACAGTCTGGATGGTGGATGCCCACAGGCAGCACTGATGAGCAAACATCTGCCACTTTTCTAAAGCAAATTCTTAATTACAACACATCTTACCTTGTCATCAGATATATGAGAAATACGAGATGCAGCTACCAAGCGTTCTACTTTCCTACCATTATTTGTTTAATCAATAATGTTATTATTGGAATGGTGCAAACTAGTGAACTCACGCAACTTTGTCTTACTTAATATTTTTCAATCTCCTCCAGGTAAGTGTGATCACGTTTTCTGAAACATACGGGAAGTGTCATCAGACCCCAAAAAAATTATTGTTCAATCCAATTAAAACTGGTCTGAGGAAACCAATAGAAATGGATAAAAAAAAAAAAACAGTAGGGACGTTAATTAAGATTTAAGGCATTAAGACTTAGGCCCCATGCACACGACCGTAAAAATCGTCCGTAATTGCGGACCGCAATTATGGACCCATTCACTTCTATTGTCCACGAACACCTTCCCGTTTATTTTTGTGAGGGTGCCCGGGCCGTAGAAGTGTACTGCAAAATATAGGACATGTCCTATCTTTTGCTTATTACGGGCCGTGCTCCCATACTTTGTAGTAAAATGTGTAATGTAGTAAAATGCGGGTGGCCATCGGCGGCCTGTCACGCCCGCAATCACGGCCTGTGATTATGGGAACAGCCGTGTGCATGGGGCGATCCAGTGCTGACGTTCCAACGAGCCAATCAGAAGGCTCAGCAGTCACGTGTCGTACTCGTAGCAGCACCGCTGAGCGATGAGAGCAATGATGCCAGGAATACGGCTTGTGACCGCTAAGCCCTCTGATTGGATGCAACGGTCACATGTTGACGCTTGTAAACAAATAACGGGAAGACCTCCAGAGCAGGTGATTTTTATTTATTTTTTCTCACAAGTTGGATAACCCCTTTATGCTTGAAGGACGCAAACAACACATAAGCTACATTTTGTTCTGCTGTAGTTAATTAAAGAGGTAGACTAGCTCTTTCCTATGGTTCCCGACCAATATTTGATTTTGCTGGTGGAAGCCCTGTCAGCGAGACATTCAGATGGATGGCCTCTGAACTGTGGTCGGCCCGGGAAATATGGCCGACATACAGTCCATATATCACAGACTGAACCCGGCCGTGTGAATCCGGCCTTAAAATAAATACAACCTCATACTTTATAATGTCATTCAGTCTTTAAAAACAGAGCATATGTTTAAAGGGGTATTTAATCAGTAGTAAGTTGTGGAAAATTGTTCGGTGGGGGTTGGACTGCAGAATTTTATGAGAATTTTCTCTGAACAGTGTCACGCTCATCCAGACACTGTGCAGAAAAGCGCAACTCAGCCCCGTTCAAGTGAAAAGTTCAGAAAAGTTGGTGGTGGCTCCACAGAGTGACACGACCCCTTTATTCTAGCAATCAGGGGAAGCCCAGAAATTACACCCCCATTGATTAGCTAGTGACTGCATAAACTTGTGATATTATGTCAATGGCTATGGCGGAATATGTCAGGTTAGTATACTTATTATGTACGTATGTTTTTATTTTTTTTTAAGGTTGAATTCACATTATTACTATTTACCCTAATCACTATATAAAAGGAACTGTTTAGCAATTTTGAGGTCTCAATACTGTTGAGGTGATATAGGGGGGGGGGGAGTGCATTTTAAACCTAATTACACAATGTTCAATTTCCCCGATGTGCCAGGGCAAGCGCCCGTCTGCTCTAAGTGACGGTTGTAGCGGTCTCCAGATTGGCAGCTAAAGCGGTCACTCAGAGCAGGGAGTGGTACTTGCGACTGCTGCGCCGGAGAAATCAAACATCGGTTTCTCGGCCATGCATCTTAACCGAGAAAAATGGTACATTTAAAATGACCCCCCCCCCCCCTCTTCCCTATATCACCCTGTCAGCAGTTTTGATCAAAACTGCTCGCAGGTTCCTTTTAAATTCACTATTTATCGTTATCAGAAATAAATCTGCCCATACTTTACTTCTGTATACCTCATACAGAGTCGCAGGGAGATTAAAGAAAGAAAATAAATGTATCCAAGCAAGCAACTATAATATGTGGGTTATGTGCATCATTATGTATAGACCATGATAATTCTTTACTCATGACCATCAAAGTGTCTATGATAACAAGGACCATTATTTTTTACTATAATAACAAATAAGAGCTGATCAGAATAAATAATTACATCATTTCCCTTTCATTTCTATCCCCTTTGTTAAATTAGCATTTTCCGTTTCACCACGAGATAAACGGATATTAGAGAAGAATACCACCTAGACAATGTTATGTTTTAAATCATATGTCCATAACCACGTCCCGCATGACTGCGCCAGACATAATAAAATAACACTAGCTATAAATAATATTTTCGTTCCACTCCACCGGTTTTAGGAGTCCAGGTCAAATACACTGTCACTTCCATTCATTTCTGTTTGCAAAAGAAAAATAACACTGAGCTTTTATAAAGATTCCCCTACAACCGCTGAACTGCATGGAAATCCAATGAATTTGTTTTACAGACCTACTTAAATTCTGGAATGTGGCAAATAGACAGATAAGTCTACTTTACTAAACAGACAGTAGCTGCGGGATGAACATGAACGATGACTTCCTCTTAATACTGTAGAACTTCCAGAAATGTCTATCAACCAGCACAGGTTTATACCTGTCTCTGAGTATCACACTTTCCATTGAGTCAGAAGCCTCCAAGGCATGTTCTAGGCAAGGATCAAGTAGTCAGTGTAGTAGGTATTGTCAGGAACAGAAGCAAATTATCTCAACAATTTATGAGGTTAAGTTGGGTTTACACAAATGAGTGGATTAGGTTTTACAAGTAAATTGTTTGACAGCGAAAATGCGATGCAAAAATATGGAAAAATCAGAACAGTGTTGAGTCCTACAGATGAAAGGGAAAATAAATGGCGAGATGAAAGAAGACAAATACTCTGGAGGTTTGACTTGTTCATTTAACACTTATTAAAAAGTTTTGGCTTCTGTTTATAATGGAGTCATGACCACGAGGTCAGATCAGTTTTAGAGCTAGTTTTAGTGTTATGGCTGGCGTGTGTGTATATATATATATATATATATATATATATATAAAAATTTATTTCAGCATGGTATTGTAATAGGATGCCACCGTTGTAACATGTCAGTTTGTAAAATTTCTTCCCTCCTAGATATTCTGCCATCAACTGCGACTGCTACGAAAAGTTACAGCGCGAGATCACCGAGTGCTGTGGTGCATAGTGCATAAAATTTCTCAACGCTCTGCTGACTCAAGTGCAGAGTTACAAACCGCCTGTGGCATTAACTTCCACATAAAAACTGTGCGCCGGGAGCTTCATGGCATGGGTTTTCATGGTTGAGCAGCTGCAGGCAAACCTTACATCAGCAAGCACAATGCCAAGCGTCGAATGGAGTGATGTAAAGCGCGTCGCCACTGGACTCTGGAGTAGTGGAAACGTGTTCTGTGGAGTTTTGAAATCCACTTCTCTATCTGGCAGTCTGATGGATGAGTCTGGGTTTGGTGAATGCCAGGAGAACGTTACCTGCCTGACCGCATTGTGCCAACTGTAAAGTTTGGTGGAGAACGGATAATGCTAAGGAGTTGTTCTTCAGGGGTTAGCCTAGGCCTCTTAGGTCCATTAAAGGAAAATCGTAATTCTGCAGCATACCAAGACATTTTAGACAATTGTAAACTTGTGGGAACAATTTGGAGAAGGCTCTTTTCTTTTCCAGTGTGATTGTGCCCCTTTGTACAAAGCAGCGTCCATGAAGACATGGTTGGGTGAGTTTGAGGTGGAAGACTGACCCACACAGAGCCCTGACCTCAACCCTATTTAACACCCCTGGGATGAACTAAAACGGAGATTGCGAGCCAGACCCTCTCATCCAACATCAGTGTCTGACCTCACAAATACTCTCCTGGATGAATTGTCAAAAATTCCCACAGACGCACTCCAAAATCTTGTAGAAAGCCTCCCCAGAAGAGTGCAAGCTGTTTTGGATGCAAAGGAGGACTAATACTTTTGTCCACATAGTTTGTGTGTGTGTGTGTATGTATGTATATATATATATATATATATATATATATACATATACACACACACATACATACATATACACACGCACATATATATTTACAGAATTCATGATAGAGTAATAAACTAAAGCCTTCCTTTAAAACGGTTGTCTGAAATTGAGAGT
Organism: Rhinoderma darwinii; assembly: GCF_050947455.1. Lineage (NCBI taxonomy): Eukaryota > Metazoa > Chordata > Amphibia > Anura > Rhinodermatidae > Rhinoderma > Rhinoderma darwinii. The sequence goes on along the minus strand of NC_134690.1, from coordinate 368,163,353 downwards.
CCCATTCCGTATGCCCTACTAGGTGATACGAAAGTCAGAGAGGGGGTCATCTGGTAGACCAGGTCTATTCATGTTTTACATATATGTCCATTCATTTAAATAGCCGCATGTAATACTACTTTTCCCCTGTAGAGGCTGCTTCAGGGGAAATGTAAAGATGGCCGCATTCCCCTGGAAAAATTAGCTGTTTGGTGAGGGTCTTGAGAGCATGCGCGCAACTCAACGATGCAGGGGCTTTGATGAGCTGTGTGATGAGACATCCCCTCTAAATGTTCCACCCAAACTATTTGTACATTTAAAACACGCATTAAAGTAATTGTCTGGCAGAAACACTACAGTCTTAAAGTATCATCTAGAAAATGTGCTTCATGGGAAATCTGCAATGATGGTTGGTTGGATCTATTTTACCCACCAATTTTTTTCATTATCCAAAGATGTAGAAGATCTCAGCAAAAGAGGTTTTTTCTATCTCTCTTCTGTTGAGCATTTTTGATTTATTTAACAAAAAAATTAAAAAGAAGAGAACAGACCCTTCCAGTACTGGCGTGAATTGAGTCATATTTCCTGAGTTCAATGTAAGTTCTTGCAGTACCACCCAACATGTTTTGCACAGAATATTTCATAGATAAAGTATTCAAGTCAGGCATGTCTGAGTACAGATTCTTACGGTCTATGTATATATCCAGACTAGCACACTATTGTAAACTCCTAACTAAAATGTATTGACAGATTTTTAGGTGTTTTCATCTGAATCAAGTCATTCATACACAATTTCTATATTTTAAAACTTCATTAACGTATAATATATTTTAATATGTAATATATTTTCATTTACGATCTGTTATAATTGGCATTAATTATTTATATAATGCTGTTTAACCATGAATGAGCCAATAGAGCAATATGTTTTTGTTTTTTTTTACTATTTCCACTTTCTGGATTGTTCGATACATAGCACACACTTGTCAGGACTGTGTGGAAAAAAAAAAAAGACAAAAAAAATAAATAAAACTTTATGAATTAAAATTCATAAAAGGTTTTTGAACATTATGCCTTGTCTGCTTTACTAATAACCTTGACTATTGAATTATTGACCGGTTGTGTTGTACTGCAAAAAGATGTATTTGGTTCAGTGGTGTAACTACCGCTGTAGCAGCCATAGCGGCTGCTAAGGGGCCCACGGCATGAGGGGGCCCGTGCTGGGGATTCCGCTGCAGAAGGTGCCACTGACGTCACTGCCCTTACATGGACAGTGAAGTCAGTGCTCTCTCTATGAGCGGAATACCCGGCCAGGGTGTCAGCAACGCTTTGGCCAGGGATTCCGGTGCTCCAGGAGTAGCCCATGACTTCATTGTTCATATAAGGGCGGTGACATCAGTGGCACCTTCTGCAGCAGAATCACTGGCCAAAGCATTGCCTACGCCTGGCCGGGGCTTCTGCTCAAAGAGGGAGCCACTGACTACGTCACTGTCCATATATGGACAATGAAGTCAGGGGCTCCTCCTGGAGCGCTGGAATTCCCAGGCAGAGTATTGCCAACACCTGGCCGGGGATTCTGCTCATAGAGGGAGCCACTATCTACAGGGGGATTTTGTGGCACTATATAAAGGGGGGAGTATGTGGCACTGTATACAGGGGGGAGTATGTGGCACTATATACAGGGGGGCTGTGTGTGACATCATTAACAGGGGGTGTGTGTGTCATCATCTACAGAGGGGGTGTGTGGCATCATCTACAGAGGGGGTGTGTGGCATCATCTACAGAGGAGGTGTGACATAATCTACAGAGGGGGGTGTGGCATCTACAGAGGGGGGGTGTGGCATCTACAGAGGGGGGGTGTGGCATCATCTACAGGGGGGGGTGTGGCATCATCATCTACAGAGGGGGTGTGTGGCATCATCTACAGAGGGGGTGTGTGGCATCATCTACAGAGGGGGTGTGTGGCATCATCTACAGAGTGGGTGTGTGGCATCATCTACAGGGAGCTTGTGGGCATGCGTGGCCAGCGCTACATTAATTTCTATGGAGCTTCCGGACACACAAGCCGGACAAAGACCCTGGAAGTCCCATGCTTCTCATGGAGCACTTCGGGGGACTTTTGGTTCCCCTGTCTCCTTATCGATGAGGGTCCCAGCAGTCTGACCCCCAGCGATCACACATGTATCTGCTATCTATCCTGTGGACAGGGGATACAAGTGTTTTGTAGGACAACTCCTTTAACTAGGCTACAGGCGGGTTTTTTTTTACGGGGGGGGAGTTAGGGCTGTATGGCGCTATCTACAGGAGGGGAGCTGTATGGCGCCATCTACAGGAAAGGGGCTGCATGGCGCCATCTACATGAGGGGGGCTGTATGTTGCTATCTACAGGGGGCTGTATGGCGCTATGTACAGTGGGGGTTTGTATGGCGCTATCTACAAGGGGAGCTTTTTAGCACTATCTACAAGGGGGAGGTGGAGGGACGCTATCTACAAGTAGGTGTGACACTACAGGGAGGGCTGTATGACACTATCTACAGGAGGGGGGCTGTATGGCGCCATCTACAGGAAAGGGGCTGCAAGGCGCCATCTACATGAGGGGGGCTGTATGTTGCTATCTACAAGGGGGCTGTATGGCGCTATGTACAGTAGGGGGTTGTATGGCTCTATCTACAAGGGGGGGCTTTTTAGCACTATCTACAAGGGGGAGGTGGAGGGACACTATCTACAAGTAGGTGTGACACTACAGGGAGGGCTGTATGGCACTATCTACAAATGGGGGATATGTGTGGCACCCAGGGGGGGCAGTCAAAAGTTTGCTATGGGGCCCAGATTTTCCTACTTCCGCCCCTGACTTGGTTCTTATTCACAATGTCCTTTTTTACATTGTATCCTGTTCTAAGGGACTAAGTTCCCAAACATCACTTGTAATTGGTTTTATGTTATCAAATATCGAACACAAATATAAAAGAATAAAAAAAATCACTGTAAGAAAAACCCCAGAAAACAACAGTTGTTTAACCAACATATGCAGAAAGCACTATAAAGTGTCTGCTCTAAGTCCTAAGGCGTTAAAAATAATTATAACTGTTGCGTTTTCTGTGGTTTTGGTGATGCAGTGTTTGTTGCCACTGCTTTCCCCTAGAACTATCTAGTGGTGTGGGGGGGGGGGGCCAAAGCTAGTGACAGACTGGAATTTTTTTTATTAAATCAATGTATTTAGTGTTTTTAATCACTTTTCTAATTAACTTTCATTAAAAATATTTTTTACTGTTTAATATACAGATTCTACATATCCTGTATACATAGGAGCTGTATTGTCCTTTCCAAGTCGATTCCTTCAGTTTAGTTGACGGCTCGGCTTAGAGCGGGTTCTGCGTGTCTCGGACACATAGGATCCAGCTAATAACGATCACATTAGAATCGGCAAAGAGAAAACTATATAGTTTCTATGTATACAGAATACATAAAAGCTGTATCATAAATAGTAAAAAATACTATTTTTTTTTAACAAAAGTCAATTAGAAAAGTAATTAAAAACACAAAATACATTGATTTAATAAAAAAAAATAAAAAATAACTAAATTCAAAAGCGTACACGGCCTTTAAAGTGACCCTCCGGTCTCGTGACAAAATTATACATGTCATGGGGTATATGGAACACCATTACCTGCTGCCCCCCCCCCCCCTATGCTGTGGATCCGCTGTTTTAAGATCCCCTCTTTGTTTTCTCAAAATGGCCACAGCGCTTCTCGGACTGAGTCTAAGATACTCCCTCTGTTCACGGATTGGACAGAATTGCTCACATGAGCAGCTCTGGCCAATCCGAGAACAGTGGAAGAGTCTCAGACTCTTAGTCCAAGAAGCACTGCGGCCATTTTGGGACAGCACATAGGCGACCATAAAATGGCGGATCCATGGCAGAGGGGCACAGCTGGAGGGCATCAGATATTATTACTCCATATACACTGTCCCGGTACCACTGGGTTGCTTTAAGGTTATTATTATGAATTTTGCTGTGGTAAAGCTTAACTTAGAAGATAAAAAAAATGTACAATACAATTTGTACACATTTTTATTTTTATTTTTTTTAAAGTATGAATGAAGTTTAACAATAAGCCTATATGAGGTGCATGATAGGACAGAGGAGGATACCTCCATCTGATGGAGCATACCAGGATTGTTTTCAATATGAATCCGACTCTGAGGTTGTACAAAGCTGTAATGCAGTAGTAAAAAAGTAGAAAAGTAACTGTGTAGATCGATATTAGATCGATAGATGTGAGATAGATGGATAGATAGATAGATATTAGATAGATAGATAGATAGATAGATAGATAGATAGATAGATAGATAGATAGATAGATAGATAGATAGATAGATAGATAGATATGAATTAGGTACAGTAGATAGAAACATCGATAAGTAGATATGAAATAGATAGATATTAGATGGATAGATGTGAGAGATAGATAGATATTAGATGGATAGAAACATAGATAGATAGAAAGTGTTCTGGGGCAAAATGTATCCCCTTAGGTGGACATTATCATTAGGTTTTTTTTTAAATATATTTATATATATTTAAGGTTTTTTTTCTATTGGAAAAATCGGACGGTACCCTTTTATGGCATTCTGACCTATGATAAATATGACACTATTACTACAATGCTGCGAATAGTGATTGTGCGACACAGTTCATTACAATGGTAATGTGCTTTATTTAGCAGCTACAAACAGGAAATAGTTGGACACTGAGTGATCCTTTCAGTACAACTATCACAAATGAAGGACATCTGCTGCTTCTACAAAGGATAACAATTCACTGAGGATGATGGTCATTTTAACGACACATACCAAAGATTACCGCTCTGTATTGTGACTACACTTGACTATAAGAGCCTTTTACATGGGCCAATTATCAGGCAGACAACCGTTCCCGGATCGCTCGTTCCAAATAATTGCCCTGTGTAAACGGGCGACGATCAGCCGATGAACGAGTGATCAAATAATTTTAAAAGCCCAAAATATTATCGTTGCCGTCAGCGCGTATCCCTGTGTAAACAGGGAGACGTGCTACCGACATGATAGAAATATATGGGAACGAGTGATCGGAGTAACGAGCACTTGTCCCTATACTGGTTCCTTGTTAAAGGAGCAAATGAGCGCCGATCAACAAGTTGTCTCATTGTGCCGGCCAAAATGTACCTGTGTAAAGAACCATAAGTAATACGAGGGGCACAGAATCCTTAATTTAGGCATTTGCTGTAATTGTGGGTATCATTAAATAATTTAGCACAATTAACCAGCAGTATGCCAGGCACTAAGTTAACACTTGACTGTAGGCTAATCAATGCCTAAATAGAATAACCAAGTATGCACATAATGCAAACTATGGCTGTGCCAGCGTACTATGCCATCCATAACCTAACGACCATTATTCCGGAGATCATGAAAATTAATTTGTAAAGAAAATGCATCTGTTACTCTGTGATTCCCAAGTGGTGCAATGTGCTTATTAAAACAATATCTTTGTGATATCACTTTCCCAGGTTGTAAATCCTCTAATTGGCTGTTTTGATGACAAAGTAAAAGTAAGTAATGTGTACAGATTTATTTAAAATTTTTTTTTGTGATGAGGGAGCACCAAACCCAGTGAAAAAAAAATAGCTTATGCAATGATCATTATTTAAAGACCCAATGGAATTTTCAAATATTTTATTTTTAAATAGAAGGTACATTTGTGTCAGTTTCTAAGCACATACAATATATAATAAGTATAAATAAATCTCAGGGGTCATTTACTTATGTCTATTGTGCTATTCTTTTCCGATTGTAAACAGCAAATTGCTTTCGGGAGAATAATTGTTTGTGGTCACTTTTCCATGTTATAATGGCAGCCTCATATTTCAAGTGTGGTAATGGTATGCTGCATGAATGAAACACACACCTTAACATAAATCTTAAGAAATGCCTGCATCTCTGCTCCAGCGGCAAGCAGGGTTGCCAACCTGTCCGTAAATTCACAGACAGTTCCTAAAATAGGGAACTTTTGGCCAGTGTCGAAAGTAAAAAAACTAGATGAAAACGTAATTATTTTTGAAGCTGGAGGAGCTTGAGCCGTTTTTTTGTGAGTTATTTATCATCATTCACTGTAAATGCTGCTATTGTGTTTGTGTTAATATTCAAGCTGTAGACATATAACCTTTATCATTAATTTTTGGGTTTACAATTGGTCTGTAAAAATCTTTGTGGTCTCTGATTTTTTCCTATGTTGACTAGAAAGAAAAACGAAGGTCAGCAAGAAGGATTTGTGAGGTAAATAGGGGTGCTATTAAGCAGAAGCCATGAGTATGGCAGGTGCTGAATAATATAAAAACGTAAAGGTCGTTTTACACGGGCAGATATTCTACCTGTTAAACAAGCGCCAATCGACAATACAGCAATCGTTTGCTTCATTCAAACAGAGCAACGATTGCCAAGTATGGGGACGAACGATCGTTAATAACAATTGTTCGTCCCCCTACATTTTGCATCTTGTTGGCAGCAGAACCTCTGTTTACAGAATTTGTCTGACAGCGTAAAAGATGCGTTCAGGAGAGAGTGTGAGAGTGAGAGAGAGTGAGAGAGTGAGAGAGAGTGTGAGAGAGTGTGAGAGAGCGTGAGAGAGCGTGAGAGAGCGTGAGAGAGAGTGTGAGAGAGCGTGTGAGAGAGAGTGTGAGAGAGAGTGTGAGAGAGTGTGAGAGAGAGTGTGAGAGAGTGTGAGAGAGAGTGAGAGAGAGTGAGAGAGAGTGAGAGAGAGTGAGAGTGCGAGAGAGTGAGAGAGTGAGAGAGTGAGAGTGAGAGAGTGAGAGAGAGAGAGATATTAGATGATCGATGGAACAATTTTGGATAGATAGATAGATAGATAGATAGATAGATAGATAGATAGATAGATAGATAGATAGATAGATAGATAGATAGATAGATAGATTCATATTAGATGTATAGACAAACAGAGAGAGGGAGATCACAATATTAGATAGGTAGATCGATAGATAGGTAGCGGAAGAATATTAGATAAATAGATAGAACAATGTTAGATAGATCAATAGATATATAAAGAGAAATAAATATATATAGAGGGATGAATAGATCGATCGATCGATACTCTGTCTAGTGCTCCTACTAAGGTCACTTCTTTAAAGTCTGGTTACATGTGTGGGAATCACAAGCTAGAGGAAACAATGTCATCTGAACAGTTCATAGTAATTAAAACCACTGACCTCTTCATGGCTAAATGAAGGTGACTTGTGTCCCTTGTAGCTTCTAGGTTAACATAACAAAATGTGCATTTGACAAATGATGAGACGCTGATTTAAATTCCAGTCTGGAGAGATGTTCAGATCATCATTATTCAATCTATCAGTCTGGTGGACGGCATTTGTCATCACTTCACATGGAGCCTGGTCAACTCCCTTTCTCAGGTTTCCTACAGCTGCCAGGCATTTCTAAACAACAGTTGCTGAGATATTTCCACAATTTCAAACGATTAATAACAAGAATCCTAATAAATACAATGTGAAGCAAATGACACCTTAAATGACACTGCTGGAAGACGTATTACAACCCCCATGTGAGACTCAAGGCGTTTCCCAGTAATGGAGATGACAGATGATGGAAAAGAATCACTGATGCGCATATGTTGCAGGTATTATAACCTAATGTCTACGTTTGCTTCATATGAAAATTAGAAGCAAGCATTAGGCGGTATAGATCTAAATAAATAGGGTACGAAATATGGTAGTCAAAAAGCAAAGCAAACTGCCCTAATTCCTCATCTATCCATGTCTTACTGCGAAACCTCGAAATGTTCTCCCAGCCCCTCAAAGACGGCTGTCCAAGAGCCAATGGAAGATAGAACAAAGACCCAAGAGCCTCAAGTGTGCCCTTATCATAGAGACGCCCTATGCGGGTGCTATGAGGCCTATAAGAAGAAGGTTTGCATACACGCTCTATTTCTATGGACCATGTGAATGTTCATTGTGCTCGGCTTCTTCACTATAACAGAAATATTATAAGACAGTAATGCCCCATCATAATACTACAAGAAATAAGATGGGGGAGGAGTGGTTACAAGCCCCGGACATTCCTGTCACGATATGGAGGAGTGTGATGGCACGAACCAGTGGGGGACTTTATTTTGTTTTTTGGTATCGGGCCCCCTTAACTCCATGTACAACTCTGTACAGAATATATACTCATTTGTCAAGTGCTTTGTGTCTTGTAGCACACAGTCTCAATGAGAGCCAGTGCCCGGCTTTACGATTTATTAGGTACATTTCACATTCAGTGTTTTTATATTCACAACCCGTCTCCAGTGTGCGTTCACAGTACACACCAGGAAACGCTCCAAACAAGGTGAACGCCTCCATAGCCTAAAATCGTCCTGATGTACGTCAAGCAAGCATACATATGGCCGGTGCTCACCAGTATATCCCTTCTTTTCACTTTTTCAAAAAGCATTATCGCCTACAGTAGTTGTCTTGCGTACAGTTCTAGATAACATAAAGGCCTTTTTTTTTTTTTTTTTGTGTGTTACAATTCTTTTTTAGCATAAAAATTGAGTACCATTAGATATAAAGTGAATATGCAGTGTATCTATTGACCTATTTTATATCTACCTACCTACCTATCTTTCTATCTATCTATGTTTCTATCCATCTCACAACTATCCATCTAACATCTATTTCATATCTACTTATCGATGTTTCTATCTACTGTACCTAATTCATATCTATCTATCTATCTATCTAATATCTATCTAATATCTATCTATCTCATATCTATCTATCTCATATCTATCTATCTATCTATCTCATATCTATCTATCTATCTCATATCTATCTATCTCATATCTATCTATCTCATATATATCTATCTATCTATCTCATATCTATCTATCTCATATCTATCTATCTATCTCATATCTATCTATCTCATATCTATCTATCTATCTATCTCATATCTATCTATCTATCTATCTCATATCTATCTATCTATCTCATATCTATCTATCTATCTATCTATCTATCTATCTATCTATCTATCTATCTATCTATCTACTGTACCTAATTCATATCTATCTATCTATCTATCTATCTCATATCTATCTATCTAATATCTATCTATCTAATATCTATCTATCTAATATCTATCTATCTATCTCACATCTATCGATCTAATATCTATCGATTTCATATCTACCTATCGATGTTTCTATCTACTGTACCTATCTAATTCATATCTAACTATCGATCTATCTATGTTTCTATCTATCTATCTATCCATCAAATATCTATCTACCTATTTCATATCTACCTATGTTTCAATCTACCTATTTCTATCTATCGGTTTCTATCTATCTATATCGCATCTATCTATCCATCTAATATCTATCTACCTATTTCATATCTACCTATCGATTTTTCTATCTACCGATGTTTCTATCGATGCTTCTATCTATCTACTGTATTTATCGATTTCATATCTAACTATCAATCTATCTCACATCTATCTAATATCTATTTACCTATTTCATATCTACCTATCCATCTAACTATCTATCATCATCCATCTATCAATGTTTCTATCTATCGATGTTCTATCTATCTACATGTACTTTTTTTGGGGGGCTTTTGCAATCTACTCTTCATTTTCTGTATATTTTGCACAACATAGCAGTAGTTGCCATTATCAGAGACACATGGAACAATCAATCTGAACATAAAAAAATAAAATAAAAAAAAAGATGTTGTGCTTTTAGTTCCAAATAGTTTCAGAACACAGTTTTACTTGCCACTTTGCAATTTCAATACAGAAAATAATTTACAATGCATCTCTGAAGTGATGCCAATGTTCTCCCCATAAAAGTTAAAATATGTATTTGTATATTGAGGCGAAATGCGGAACACTGTAAACCTCGCACAGACATCAGTGTACATGACTTGTTATAAAAGTAGCTACATTTCCTGAGAAATGACAGCAGTATCCCCAGAGGTAAAAGTAACAGCTTCTTCAAAACATGTATCTTGTTTGAAAATATAAATGACAAGAGATACTGGGATAATTAATCAACGCGATCGTAAAATATATCCTACTAGTTAATTCTCATGTCAAGTCTGAAAATAATAAAAGAAAAATAATTTGAACAGAGTTTCACATCATGATAAATAATATTTTATTTTTAGATTTGCTCATTCGTGATAACATTATTTGCAGATAGAGCATACTTTGGGGCAGCATTGTTTTGCAGCTTTAAAACCATCAAAAAGGGTCCTGAAAAATTTTGTAGGTTTGTCCATATATATCAAACAGTTAAAATATTTTCTAAACACCTTTAATCTTGGCTTTCATAAGGGGCATTCCATTGTTAAGGGGGCACATGGCAAAAGGAACACTTTGATTTTGAAACTGGTACAACATATTTATCAGTGTCAAATTACAGAATTGTGTCTGATAAAACTAGAGCACATGCTATTTTAATACAGTTGTTCGTTTTAGAGACATTCTTAAAGTGCTGTAGAGCTCATATTAAACATGTTCACACCAGCATCAGGTTCCATTCCTGTTGCTCTTTGATGGGTAGAATAGTCTTCTATTATTATTATAAAAGTCAATGATATCCATCATATCTAACATGGATCTTGTAAAAACTGAACCCATGAGAACAGAATTTCAAAGTGAAATACTTCTGATATGTCATGATGTAGATAAACGAGACAGTGTCACATTGGTGACGTCTGAGTGTGACGCGACTAATTTCTAGAATCAAAAGGCTCTATATAGAGCTCAAGTATATTTGGATCTGCTCAGAGATTACGGCTAGTGAAAATATGACACTATTCTAAGTAAACTGTTTAACAGATAGAATATTATTGCAGGGACAGGTCACCTCTCATGACACCATGCCATCACTGAGGGCTGAGTGAGCATTATAGTTCAGGAGCTCTGATTCAGTTGAGTAATATAGCTCATTTTAAGGCGTTTTAGGATATCTCAGAAAATGTTTTATTGCAATGCAAAACTGTATACAAAACCTTTTAATAAAATGTAGTAAATAAAGCTCATGAGTCACCGTACTAATCTGATCTTGTAAGAAAAAAAAAGAAAAAAAATCAGTTATAAGATCACTACATACGTTATATTAAGTAGCCATTTAGACAACCCCTTTAAACTTTCTATATTACGTAAAGTTTACGAAGAGGCAGTTCAATAAAGATTAGTGCTCAAAATACAGTACCATGTTTTTCAAACTATGGGACTCTACACTGTAAGCATCACTACATTTTAATCTCAATATAAAACCATTGCCTTTAATAATTGTGTTCAGATGGTTTTTAACAGTAGTAAAATGTATCACTTACTAATGTACCGTCTAAAGCGGAGAGGTCTATGTCAGCCAGTCTCACATGCACTCACATGACCCTGATCCTGGTGTTTATCGCGTGCTTATGTGACATTCTGTATTCTGAAGACATGGTAATCTCCCCTCTCCCCGTAGTGTACAGGACATCAAACGCCTCTTATCTCCACTATTCCCTGCTCTTCCCCGGTCTCTATAAGAGATTGTGTTTCACATGCTGGGCAGCAGATAGTGCAGAGTATAGCAGCAGAACTGTAGTGCTTTACATGGTAATCCCGCACATGTGTCATCATCTGGTGACTATCGACACAATTGTGTACATTTCTGTGTTTGTCTTCAAGTGGTTTTCTAGTCCCTATTACTTGATGGCCATCAATAGCTGATTAGTCAGACTCCCGGAACCCCCACCGATCAGCTGTTTTGAAGCTGTTTTGAAGGGGTGCAGCGCTTGTATGTGCACTGCTTTCCCATATTTTCTACTTGCTCACTGTGAATCGTCGACGCACATGTAGTGGCGATTCACAGGTATTGCAGCCCTCTTCTCCCATTGAAGTGAATGGGACAAGGCTGCAATACCTGTGAATTGCCGCTACATCCATGTCGAAGATTCACAGTGAGCAAGTAGAAATGGGGAAGCAGCGCTTCCCCTTCAGAACAGCTGATTGGCGGGGAGTCAGACCCCGATCGATCAGCTATTCATGGCCTATTCTGAGTATAAACCATCAATTTTTAGGGACTGGAAAACCCCTTTAAGGTTGGAAACCAAATTAATATTAAGATTGTGATGTGTCCTACTAGGATGTCATAAGACCCTCTATGAGCCAGAGTGAAGAGATGCTAACAAGCAGTGGCTCTCGCTCTGGTAGACGCGGTTCATCCATGCATTACACGGGCAGCGTTCATTAGAATGGCCACAGGTAATACTACATCCTCCCTCTAGTGGCCACTGGAGGAGAAATAAGCAGACACATCAACTTTCTCTAGCAAAATCAGCTGATTGGTTCTTGAGAGCCAGTCCGGCAGCAATTGGCTTTTGGTTGATTAGGCAGCCCCTTTATTAATCCAAGCCATGTCTTCGCTGGTTTAAATATTTCTTTTTGTACTCTAATAGGTTTTTTTCATTCATTTCTAGAAAGTCAAATCAAACACATGAAATAAAGAGAACCACCAGTTCACCTTAAGTAAGGAATTTGATTTGGAGCATTTTAATACAATTACAATTATAGAGAACACAAGGTCTTAACCTTGATAATAGAGATACAAATTATTCAGAGTAGAGAAGGGAATACAGAACAAAATGACGTCTTAAATAGCATTATAACATTAGTCTTGTGAATATGATAATAAGAAAGGAAAGGATATACATCGTAAGAGCAAAGAAAAAAAACTGTTCCTTCTCCTTTTCCAACATGGGATAAGGGAGATGGGTGGGTTTTTTGGGCATTTAAATACAACTAGTGTTTCTATTTTATGTATATTTGTATTAATATGTACTGAAATAAAACGTAATAAATAACAAATGGAGTATAAGATGATCTTTTTTTTTAATTATTTTTTTTTAATTTAAAATTGACGGATGATCACTTCTATGCGGATTGTTTTCGTCACTATATTTTACTTGCTATACCGAGAGGAAAAAAAAGCATTGAAATAATACGTTTAGAACTGCTATTCAACACAACTTAATGATAATGCAAACTAATTTAATGCTATACATAATAAGCGATGATCTATCAAACCAAAATGAAGAGATCGCTTAAAGGGATATTCCTAACAAATATGGAAACTGTTTCTTGACAATGTATGAACGGGTAAGTTATTTTGGTTTTTTTGCTGACTTTGACCTTAATGTTTACAATGTGAGCAGCTGAATGTGGGTGGGACTGCAATATGATTGATAGTTTTTCTCTAAGATTTTGTTATGGCACAAACATTGTGAGAAGTTATTTCTCAACTTGGCAGCACAAAATACAACCACAGCTACACAATATAAAGGAGTAAAGTGATAGTCTATAAATTGTTATTACTTTAAACTAGACAACCCTTTTAACCAGATTGACAACAGAGTTTATGATAGGAGATGTAGTAAGGTTTAAGATAAAAATAAATCTAGTCAGACCATAGGTTAAAAACTGCTTTAAACTTTGGTCTGACTAGATCCATTTTTACCTTTCTCCTTACCACATCTCTATTGTTAATCTGGTTAAAAGGGTTGTCCAGTTTCTAGTAAAAAGCTACCCTGTCTAAGATTAGAAAAAGATGGCTGCTTTCTCCTCGAAAAACAGTCACACCGGTTCACGGGTCGTGTCTGGTATTGCAGCTTGGCTCCACAGAAGTGAATAGAGCCAAGCTGCAATACCACACCTGTCCTGTGGACAGGTGTGGTGCTGTTTTTGGAAGAAAGCAGCCAAATTTTTTTCTAACCCTGCAAATCCCCTTTAAGCTGCCACATATACAAGTCAAATCAAAATGAATGAATTGTATAGACGAAATCAAAATATAATATTTTACACTTATTTTATTAAAGAGGTTGTCTGAGATTAGACAAAAAATAAATTTGTTTGTTTGTTGTTCCCCCAGAATTACCACCACTCTCATTCATGAGTTATGTCTGCTATTGCAGCTTAGCCCTACTCACTTGAATAGCACTTAGTTGCAATACCAAACACACGCTTATTATAAGCGTGGCACTGTTTCTGGAAAAAAAGAAAGATACCTTTTCCTGACCTCAGAAAAATTCTGTATTATCTAAATTAGATAAATACAAATCAGATAATACAGAGATATAGGGTACCAGAGCCTTTATTTAATGTTTCAGGAGCAATAAATGTAGTGGCACATATTTAGACCTGAGTCTATACATAGATAACCTTCGAAAAATAATTTCCATTTATTTCCCCAGTATTAGATATTTACTTATTATCAAGCAATCTATTATCCTTCTGGTTCATCAGAATCCCAGTGCACAAGTATTATAAATCACATCTATGTTTAGTTTGCAGCAAGATTAGGCTGCTAAATGACTTATTTCTCTTTGTGTAAATTTGAGGGGTGATTAAGAACACATGCACGTCTTGAAATGAGTTGCAGTGGCCTTCATTTGTTAAAAGCTTCCTGAGCAGCTACAATAATTAATTTTTGCGGGACTGGTGTTAGACAAGGGTATGACACATGCATCAAAAATATTACTCTCCGGTGCTAAATAAATTATAGTGCCGCGTTTACAACTACATACGTGTTAATGAGAAGTCATATACTGAACCGCAGTACAGAGTCATGTGTGCATATTAAGAATATTTATTATAAAGGAAATACTGGAGTAATATAAGAAAACAACTTTGTACAAACAGAGATTGTAGAAAATGTATATTTGCCAATTAATGTAAACAGTTAGATTGCATTAAATCTTCAGTAAGTAATTTACAATATCCCTCTTAAATTTCTGCCCAAAAAAAATCATTTTGTGAATGTTGGCTGTAAACTACTGTACAGGGGTTTTCTGGATTTAGATAAGAGGGATCTATAGGTGTAAAATGTAAAAATTATTTTGTTAAAGTGTATCTCCGGTTACAAATAACTTTGCATAAATAGTAAAAGGAATGTAAGAAGCTTTGTAATATATCTTATTATAGAAAAATGCCTCTTTCTCCACATTTCAGGCTCCTTTCCTCCCCATCCTTTGTTTTCTTAACTGCTCACCTACTTTGAATTCACTCATAGAATTCATAGAGGCAGAGAGGATACAGTTGCTAAACTCCACTGAGAGATGCGGTTACAGCTGCCAATACAAGTCTATGGAGAGGAGGGGAGCAGCTGCAGAGTGAGAGAAAGACACAGACATGCTGCAATGTGGGTTACTGTATAAACCCAGTGCTGGATTTACAGCTACACTGCTCCTGACCGCTGTATAATGTCCTCAATGCTGCTGCTCCTAGAAGTGTTTTACTACCCCACCCCAGTGCTGGATTCTCAGCTACAAATGCTTCTTACTGCTGTATAATGGACGGTGTCTGTATGCTGTGTATAACAGACTGTTAGCTAGTCTCCTGCTTCTGCTTCCTCCTCCACATCCTATACATTTCTATAAGCAGCTATAGCCTGAACATTTAAGAAAACAGGGGGGGGGCTGTTAAGTGGAGAAAGAGGCATTTTTCTGTAATAATATATATTACAAAGTTTTTAATCTTCACTTGTACTATTGATATATGAAAAATTGTTTTATAACTGGCGTCACTCTTTAACCCCTTAACACACCTTGACGTAAGGAGTGCAGGGGAGACTTCTGGAGCGCATTCACGCGTTGAGCGCGCTCTATACGCTCTGAGTGTCAGCTGTGTATCACAGCTCGCACCCAGCACTAATGGCCAAGAACAGCGATTACGCTGTAATTACAGTCAAGCACACAATATAACAAGTATAAAGTCAAACAGTAGATGTCCAAGCGAATCTTAGAATCTTTAAATTGTATTGTCCTATTTTTTTTCCGTTTTTGTTCACACTGACATCATAATTATTTTCCATCAGGTTTGCATTTTTCCCTGATGGGCAGAATAGTGTATTTTGCTGGGCTATTCTACTTTTTTATGTTGCTTATATAGCGCTAACATATTCCGTAGAGCTATACTGAGCGAATCAAAACTCACTGTCCCCAGTGGGACTCATAATCTAAACTCAATATCTGTATGTTTTTGAAGTGTGGGTGGAGATCCAAGCAAACAATGGGAGAACATAAAAACTCCATGCAGATGTTGCCCTTGGTTGGAATCGAATCCAGGACCTCAGAGCTGCAAGAAATTCTGCTATCACTGTCTCCAGGAACTTTTCTTATTGACATTTTCTTTTTAGCCTGTTGTTATTGTTACAACATTTTACACTTCGGCTCTGTTCACATCTGTGTATAGACCAGGGTCAAGGTTTTTTTGTAATCCTTTTTGAGGGAAAGAATAGCACAGCATGCCGCGCTAGTCTTGCTGTCAAAATGATAGAAACCTTGACAAACTACAACAGACCACATTATAGGCCATGCCACAGATCTGTCAAAGTGCCGTGGATTCCGTTATAAATGAAAGCAATTTCACGCTTCTTTAGAAGGCATTTATTTCTTAGAGTGGTGGTGCCCACCCCATTTTCAACTATGTGATCACTGATTGGGGGATTCATGGGTGTGTTCCGTTAAGCCGCTCCTGTAGCCTGTCTGTATGCTCAGGTCCCAGGCAGTGGTGGTCATGACTTTCCTGGGAACCTAGTTAAGGCATGACTCACTGTAAAGTCTGCATGCACAGTGAATCATTCTCTACACAGTTTCCCGTGCGTGTCAAGACCACCACTACCTGGAACCTGAGCAACAGGAACATAGGTGAGATACTGGGGCTGGTGTGGGCACTTCCATTAACTGTATTTTCAGCCTTTTGTCTGAGGTATCACTTTAAATTCTCAATGTGGCCCATCTGATATACATACATATTTGACGGTGGCTCTCGAGCTAAAATAAATTTTTTTTTTTTTTTTAAAGTTGGTGGCCTTTGGTCATCAGGTATCTAGATGATTAGCCAATAACATACTTAACTATATGGACATTAATTAGAGATTCCCACATAATAGAATATTCTAGGCGTATAAGATCATTTTCATTCAGCTAGGATTGTCTTACACAGCATGCCTAATCTAAATGTTTACTACAGTAGGAGGCTTTAGCATAATTTCCTAAGACATTCTGTATTTGAAATAAAACTGGCGTGTTTTTCTATATATAATTGTCATAAGGCTTCATTATCCAGAATAATCGGTGAAATAGATTTGTCTTAGAGGCAAACAAATTTGACTATTAATAGACATACAATCACACAGTAATTTGTTTCCTTCCTAAGCCATCATTGTACAAGACTTCACAAGTGTCACTAGCAGGTGTCTTAAAATTAATCGGCAATATAATTACACTGTAGTTTTGCAAATACCACCGTAGGTTTCTACTGAGAGCTGCGGGCTGAACGAGAGCGACAGAAATGATTATGCTCACTGGGGTCTAATTAGTCCATGTGGTGTCACTTTAGACAATAGCAATATGACAAGAATGTATCAGTATGGGGTTGGCATTTTTTAAACGCTCACATAAGGAAAAGAGGGTGACTTATTTCACACAATCCATCTGGTAACATAGAATATGGAGAATCGGTGGCTGATAATAAAGGGTTATTTTGGGCTCTCATCCATGATCCAGTGCAGGAAATGGACCAAGACCTGTAACAATGAATCTCTTGATAAAAAGATAAAGCCCAAGGAAAGTGATTTATTTTTTTACATACATTTCATATAAAAGGCATGTTGTTGATTTTTTATTGCAATTATTTTATGTATGAAGCGTAGTGTGAATACTGGGAGCATCAAAAATCAATGTCACAAGCATAATGAGCAGCTGTAGTGGGGGCCCTAGGCTTAAAAACTAGTCGGGACCTGGGGTATCTTTTAATTGCCACTGAAGAGATTCTCATTAAACACAATTTAAGAAATTTTCTATTTAAAGTCAGAGTGCTACTGATGCTTTTGTCACCGGTGGTGACACAGATGATATTTCTCCTAGAATGCCAAAATAGTAAAATTTTTCCAAAATCTAATTTTTAGTGGCATAGAGCTAGATATTGAACACGTTTGTCGATGGTCTTGTGAAAAGCTTATTTAAATTGATAGAGGTCTTAAGATTTTCAAAACAATATAATGGTTTATATGGAATAGACCCTAGTATGCATGAGTGATGTCATTTTCAGATTGGAAAATTACATAAGGAACTCTATACAGAACAGAAGTTGATGTGGCTAAATATACTAGTCCTTCTCAATGAATTAGAATATCATCAAAAAGTTAATTTCTTTCAGTAATTCAATTCAAAAAGTGAAACTCGTATATTATATAGATGCATTACACACAGAGTGATCTATTTCCAGCATTTTTTTTATTTTAATGTTGATGATTATGGCTAACTGTTAATGAAAACACAAAATTTAGTGTCTCAGAAAATTAGAATATTGGGTAAAAGTTCAAGATTGTAGATGGTGTCACACTCTAATCAGCCAATCAACACAAAACACCTGCAAAGGTTGTCTGGTTCAGTAGGCTACACAATCATGAAAAACTGCTGACTTGACAGTGGTCCAGATGACAGTCCATGACACCCGACCCCAAGGAGGGTAAGCCACAAAAGGACATTGCTAATGAAGCTGGCTGTTCACAGAGTGCTGTATCCAAGAATATTAATGGAAAATTGAGAGGAAGGAAAATGTGTGGTAGAAAAGGTGCACAAGCAACAGGGATAGCCACAGCCTTGAAAGGACTGTCAAGAAAAGGCTTCAAGAGCCACGACACACTGACGTATCCAGGACATGGGCTACAACTGTCGCATTCCTTGAGACAATGGGACTGGTCTGTTGCTCAGTGGTCCAAAGTCCTGTTTTCAGATGAAAGTAAATTTTGCATTTCATTTGGAAATAAAGGACCCAGTTGCTTGCGGTCCAGTGTGAAGTTTCCACAGTCAGTGATGGTTTGGGGAGCCATGTCATCTGCTGGTGTTGGTCCACTGTGTTATATTAAGTCCAGAATCAACGCAGCTTCTACCAGGATATTTTCAAGCACTTCATGCATCCCTCTGCTGACAAGTTTTATGGAGATGCGGATTTCATTTTCCAGCAGGACTTGGCACCTGCCCAAACTGCCAAAAGTACCAATACCTGGTTTAATAACCACAGTATCACTGTGCTTGACTGGCCAGCAAATTCGCCTGACTTAAACCCCATACAGAAGCTATGGGGTATTGTCAAGAGGAAGATGAGAGACACCAGACCCAACAATGCAGACGAGCTGAAGGCAGCTATCAAAGCAACCTGGGCTTCCATTACACCTCAGCAGTGCCACAGGCTGATCGCCTCCATGCCACGCCGCATTGATACAGTAATCCATGCAAAAGGAGCCCCGACCAGGTATTGAGTGCATATACTGTACATTTCAGTAGGCCAACATTTCGGTATTAAAAATGATTTTTAAAATTGGGCTTATAGAATATTCTAGTTTTCTAAAACACTAAATTTTTGGTTTTCATTAACTGTTAGTCATAGTCATCAACATTAAAAGGAAAAAATGCTGGAAATAGATCACTCTGTGTGTAATGAATCTATAGAATATCGGAGTTTCTCTTTTTGAATTGAATTACTGGAAAAAATTAACTTTTTGATGATATTCTAATTCATTGAGAAGGACTAGTATACTGTGAAGGGCAAGCCATAAGTTTGTGCAAATCGAGGAAGTAGCAGGTGTCACTAAGATCTGCAAATTATCAAGCACCTAGCTCCAATTTGTGGAATGTGGGAGGCATAAAAATCAGATTGAAAGCAAAAGTTTTTTAGCTGCATGAATCCTCAAAAATCGGATAAAGTGGTGTGGGATGATTGTGCGATGCCTCCTGTTCGTCGACGTGCCAGTTATCGCAACATGTCGCAAACTCAGAGGGACAGAATTATTGAACTGAGAGACCTTGGATTATTACTCCGGCAGACGCGTCTAGGCCGAGATGTCAGCACTGTTCAACGTTGCATGTCCTGAAGGTTGGGAGAAAGACAGCAAACGGGAATGACAGCAAGAGGTGTGAGGAGGTGAACCTCTGCACGGATGGATCATCTGATTGGAAGTATGGCGTGTAGTGATCCATTCTGTACTGCAAGTGAAACAGGACGCCACATCCTAAGCATAGGGCAGAAACCAGTGTCGTCACAAACTATCAGAAGGAGTTTTGGGCTACGAGCCAGTTACAGGTGTTCCATTGACCACACGCCACCGTTCTCAAAGGCTATCATGGTGCAAAGCAAAGCGGAAATGGAGGCAGGACTGGAGGTCTATCCTCTTCATCGATGAGTCCTGCTTTTGTCTTGGACATAATGATAGCTGGAGTTTAGTCTGGAGACCATGTGGGCAATGCCATGAAGAGGCCTTCACAAGGGAACGTCACACTAGTCCTACTCCTGGAATTATGGTGTCAGGTGGCATAATGTATGGTAGCCAGACCTCTCTAGTCTTCATTTCAGGTACACTAACAGCTCAGCATTACTTTGATTTGGTAATGGAACCAGTGGTACAGCCATTTCTCCAAAGTGTCCCAGAAGCCATTTTTCAACAGAAAAACGATAGGCCGCCTGTTGCTCAAGCTACTGTGAGAAGCCTGCGTGGCCTGAATGTGCTACCGTGGCCTAAGCGTGCTACCGTGACCTGCAGCATCTCTGGACTTGTTTCTTATCGATCACATCTGGGACATCATTGGTTGGCAATTGCAAAAGGAGCCAATCTTGATAATTTGCATACCCAAGTTCACGCAGCGTGGCATAACATTTCTCAGATAACCATTAATAACCTCATTCATTGCATGCCAAGGCGTGTGTGTGTGTGTGTGTGTGTGTGTGTGTGTGTGTGTGTGTGTGTATTTCTGCTCACGTCGCTCATACTCTATACTGAAAAAATCAAGATGTTTGGAATATTTTGTTTCCATTTCTTATCATTTGCATATCATTAACATGTCTATTAATCCTGTGATTTCAACAATTCCAAAACTTTTCCTTCTTAGTGTTGCAATTTCAATGTTGAGGAGTGTATATATATACAAATTTATCATAGAGTGTGTGCCCGTCTGGTCTAGTTTTATCCTTTCTAAGTTTACAACACCCTTAATAAATGTCCCCCATTATCTGGACCTGCTTTTTCACTTATTGATAAAAAATGAAATGTGCAAACTTGTAATAGGCACCATTTGCATTCGTTTAATCATAACTTTGCCTAAAAGAATTCATACTTAATCAGCTTTCGAGTAAAAATACATCACCTATTAAAACACCTCACCGCTATCATATAAACTAAGGCTTTGTTTTACTGTTGGGAATATGAAAAATGAAAAGTATTTCTGGAATGTTGCAAGATAAAGGAAACCTTTACTTGAAAAATGACATCAACTAAAATGTCAATAATACAAAGGACAAGAGCACAGTGTCAAAAGTGGCGCTCAGCATACCAACATGTAATATGTCACTGGATCAATCCTGTTTGTTCAAACTTAATTTTTTTCTCGAAAAGCTTAAAAAAATAAACATAAAAATTTCTTCTTTTGTAATCTTGATCTGATTGGCCCCTAAAAAAGAAACATCAATTGTTAAGGTAGCAACTACCATGGCCCTGTGTGGGATCCAGGGTCCCCCTCCTGTAGCTTGTAAATATTTCAAACATTTAAGGTTTTAATCTATTTTCGAATATTTATTATCTTACATATTTAGAACCTCACCTAAAATTTGTGAAGCTTTGGTGTTCGTTATTCCTAAAATGTCCTTCAAATACTATTCAAAAGGCCTATCATTCTATGCAAAAGAAAAGCTTAAAGGGAACCGGTTACCATCATTCAGCAATACCTGGTAGAAGAGGGTGAAATATAATTTTAAAGTAACCTATAATTATCTTCTAAGTAGGTTCTGTACCTTAGTATTCA
Source organism: Rhinoderma darwinii (assembly GCF_050947455.1). Taxonomy (NCBI): domain Eukaryota; kingdom Metazoa; phylum Chordata; class Amphibia; order Anura; family Rhinodermatidae; genus Rhinoderma; species Rhinoderma darwinii. The sequence goes on along the minus strand of NC_134690.1, from coordinate 368,141,466 downwards.
GTGTTTTAGTGTTCGCGCACGGTATGCTAATGAGCATAAAAGAGTCATATCTTCGTTGGAAAAGTCAGATCTTCATTCTGAGTTAAACCCGCCTCCTTACTTTTGATTGATAGCTCCTCACCTCTCCCCAGCACACATGAAATCTCGTGCTTGCGCATCTATGTCCTGTTCTGGAGCATCCGCACAATGGGACACCATAGCGACGCATGCGCAGTAACCAGATTTGAGGAGTGGACAAAGCAGGGAAAAGTATCAGTCCATACATGACGGGTGCATGTGTTCTATCTCAGACGAGATTTCGGCATTCAGGGCTGGCCAGTTTTTGGCAGTGGGCAGGCATAAGGAGAGGAATGAACGAAACTGCTGGATTATTACCATAAAAGAAGCAAAAAACGACACTGCCGGATTATTACCATAAAAGAAGCAAAATGTTTGCTGACCGTGATTTATGGTCGGAGGGGGATTTTAGGAGAGGAAATAACCGCAATGAACTTTTGTCAGCATTGGCCACAAGGAGTGAGTAGAGTTCAATAGGTGAAATGCTGGTCACCGATTCCCTTTAAACAGTTGAATGAGGCAGAGCTGCAATACTACACGACCCATGTAGAGCAGTGGCGCTGTATGTATGTTCTTCATTGTGTGTTAGATTGCGAGCGTCAATCTCCGACTACAATCTGTATATAATATTACAATCTGTGCTATAGAATTTGGAGATGTTATACATGGAATGATAAATAAATATTTAAAGGGAGAGTCCACACTTAACACCTAGGGCCCATTCAAATGGCAACCAGAAGTTTTTTTTTATTCAAATCCCCCCCCCTCCAGACATATATATAAACATGACCTAAGGGGAGATCTTGGGGATGGCTCTTCAGGATGCGTTCATAGGGGGATATATACCATACACAGAGATCATTGAACATAGCTTGTCCTGACAATTATATACATAGACAAATCTCTCCAGATCTGCTCTTAGGATTGCATTTAGAAGTCTTACTAGGAAAAACCTTCAGAACGTTAAGTCCCCAGAAAGAATGAACTTCTCCTTTAATACAGTTGAATTCTACCGCTGCAGATTTGTAATAGTTTTCTCCTTGCAGAAATATTTGCCATTCCTCAAAATACAAACAGCTCTATAAATCTAAATTCAAGGTAATAAGGCTGTTGACATTTTCACAGAAGCCATACTAAATTAAACATTTCTACAACTGAAGCCACCCAATACAACAGCCTGTTCACACCACTGCTCCTATTTTCGACAGACTATTGTATTTTCCTTCTGCCAAAAATGATGCGGAACTCTTGAGAATTGAGGATAGAAAAGGATTCAGTTTCTCTTGACACATACCAATAAATAAATTTCCCTCGGTTCTACACGGCCACTCACATTCTTTTTGGAAAAACAAGTTGTTAGGCTTTATTGTTTCACATAAAAATTCTTCTATAATCTTTGTCTCAGACATCGATATTCCAAATCTTACTTTACAAGTGTGCACAGCTGCTAGTCATTGGAACTATGGTCGTCATTCAGGCAACTGTTCAGCGGGAAGAGAGCACCTATGGCTACAGATAACACACGTCACTCATAAGGGTTTACTCAACACAGATTTATTACTTAAAAAAAGCTCTAGACGTCCGGATTTCGGAAGATGAATTTCTTGAAGCCCTCAAAACATCCCCTACCAGTAAGGCCCCAGGGCCTAATGGTCTTACTTTGGCCTATTTTAAAGAAAACTTACTCCCCTCCTCACTAGTCCCTTTTTGGCGGCCTTCAATACCATTCCGGAAGGTGGATCGCTGCCTGCAGACACATTAAGAGCCCACATAACAGTAATCCCTAAGGACGATAAGGACCCTTCCCTCTGCAGTAGTTACCGCCCCATTTCCCTTCTAAATTTAGATTTAAGACTTTTCTCAAAGATATTAGCTACGCGAATCACGCCATTCCTATCTAAAATAATTCATGGGGACCAGACAGGCTTTCTCCCTTCGAGAGAGTCCAGTGATAATAACATCCAAGCCGTCAACCTCATTGAGCACATCACCGCCCCCTCGGTTCCTGCGTTTTTGATCTCTACCGATGCCGAAAAAATGTTCGACTGGTTTGACTGGTCATTTCTCCAAGAGACTTTATCATATATAGGTATGGGCCAGGGTATGCTCAGTTGGATTTTGAGTGTATACTCCTCCCCTTCAGCATCGGTGAAGGTCAACGGTCACAATTCCTCCTCCTTCCCCATTTCTAACGGAAGCCGCCAGGGTTGCCCACTCTCTCTCTTCACGCTGTGTTTAGAACCCTTCCTATGTCGTTGCGGGTGTACAGGTTGGGGATACGACTCAAAGTCGCGGCATACGCGTATGACTTACTCTTTTTCCTCTCACGTCCCGGCATCTCGGTGCCTAATCTGATGGCCGAATTTCGGTCGTTTGCATCGCTGTCCAATTTTAAAATAAACTTCCAAAAGTCAGAAGCTCTCAATGTATCCCTCCCTGTCCCAATTAGTGGCAGCCTTGGCGGATTCCTTCCCTTTCAAGTGGGCAGCTAGCTCCATTAAATGCGTTGGCATATGTCTCGCGAATCGGCCCTCCCACCTTTACGCATGGATCTATCCCCATATATTGAGAACACTTAAGGGAGATCTTGAGAGATGGTCTAAAGGGACATTCACTTGGTTTTGTCGTTGTGCCATATTCAAGATGAATGTACTGCCCCGTCTGTTGTACTTCTCTCAGTCTCTCTCTATTTACATGCCGCGTCTTTTCTTTTCCTCCCTCTCTTCTTTGCTGCTTAAGTTTTATCTGGTCGAACAAACCATCACGCATTGCACGTACGACTCTGACATGCCTGAGGTTTGATGGCGGTTTGGGCTTGCCTGATATACATCACTACTACCAGGTGGCACATTTAGCGCGCATAGTAGATTGGTGTAGGCATGGCAAATTCAAACCATGGGTCAAGTTGGAACAAACCTTTTTATCCCTTCCTCTGTCTGCGGCCCCATGGTTGTTGCATCAGATCTCACCATCTGCGAGATCTCATTCTCTTATTGGTCCTAACCTTCGAGTTGCAACACTGGCATTCAAGCATTTCCGTATCTCCCCTTCCCCGTCACCACTATATCCCATATTGGACAATCCCTCTTTTCAGCCGGGTTGTGAACCTGGTCCTTTCTCTCACAAACGTCTAGATAGGGAGACCCAGGCCCGTCATTATATTATTAAAGGGAATGTGTTGCCAGAAAAACATGTTTTTTTTTAAAAAATTAAACATTTAGTGTGTGGGTGGTTAAACATTGTTCAAATTTTTTTTATTTTTTTGCACGAGTCCAGGAAATATTATAAATTATTTCTAATTTATAATACTACCCATTTTTGGTCACTAGATGGAGCTGTTCCCAAAATTGCAGCATTGCAACATTGGGTTAAAAGCCCTCGCTCTAGTGAGCTCTCAGCATCCCCCCCTCCTTTATCCTGGCTAGTGCCGGGATAAACGAGGGGTTTGAACGGTGTAACCTCCTACACTGTGTGTCGCCATTTTTTAAGGTAACCCACAGTGTAGTAGGTTTACATACAGTAGTAAACACACACAAACACGAACATACATTGAAATCTCTTACCTGATCCTGCCGCCGCGGCTCCCTCCGGCCCGTCCGCTCCGTTTGCTGCCGCTGGTGCAAGTGCAGAAATCCGGAAGCCGCGACCGGAAGTAGTAATATTACTGTCCGACCGCGACTTCCGGTCCACAGGAAAATGGCGCCGGACGGCGCCAATTTCGAATAGGACTGTGTGGGAGCGGCGCATGCGCAGTTCCCACACAGACGCCGTACACTGCAGTCAATGGGACGGGAGCCGTTCGCAGTCCCTATGGGACTGTGGCTGCCGTATTCCATGTCTGTATGTGTCGTTAATCGACACACACAGAAATGGAACAAAAAATGGCAGCCCCCATAGGGAAGAAAAAGTGTAAAAATAAGAAAAAGTAAAACACAAACACACAAATAAATATAAAAGTTTTTAATAAAGCACTAACATCTTTAACATATAAAAAAATAATTTCTGATGACACTGTTCCTTTAATGACAGTTGGAAGACGTCATCTCAACTAACTCACAGTGCGGATCCCGTTTTGGCAGGCTTCCCAATTACGTCACTTTCTTTTATCTCTCTTCCTCGCAACCAAATTTTCCCGTGAGCTAACAGCCTTTGAAACTATATGTACGACGTCGGGTCCTCTTCGCCACACCCTTTCGGTAACGTATAGTTTGTAAAATTCCCCATTGGCAGACTCGCATCCGTCTTATTTGGCTAAATGGGCGACAGATCTTGACATAACGATTACAGCGGATGTGCGTACTCGGTTGTATACAATGACTCATCAATCTTCCATATCGAGTAGAATTCAGGAAGCAGGATATAAGATTCTAATGAGGTGGTACAGGGTCCCTTCCAGACTTCACAAATGTTACCCTGGGATGTCCCCTATGTGTTGGAGATGCGGTGTGGGGATAGGTTAATCTTTTACATACCTTTTGGAATTGTCGGCGATTAACAGCTTTTTGGGATAAGGTTTGGAATGTAGCTTCTAGGTTTACGGACTATCCCCGGGCTTCTGCCTGCTTCATCTGTGTGACATCCCAATCTCCACATACAAGAAGTCAATAGTGCGACATCTGAACAACATGGCCCATGCTTGCATTCCGGTTATGTGGCAACAGGTCGAGCCCCCCACGATGCGCCTTTGTTTTCAGAAGATCCAAGAAGTGAAACATATGGAGGAGCTTACGGCCTCCTTGCGGGACACTCATGATAAGTTTAAACGTGTCTGGTCAACCTGGGTAAGCTTTGAGAATTATTCGGAGTATATTGCTCTGCTGTCCTAAGAATATGCAACTAAATTTACTTATTTTTCCTATGAGACGTCCGCTTATGGAGTGGATGCTGAGTATAAGCCACCCTATACCCTTCTTCTTCCTTCCGCTTTTCTTTCCCTTCCTTTCTTATTCTTTTTATCCGTATGCTCTTCCTTGGTGCTCACGTTACAAATGTATATCATTAAGTTGTGATATGTTTTCTGTCTCTGTCGCAAACTTGTGAGAAATAAATAAAAACAGAATTAAAAAAAAAAAAAACAAGTCTAGCAAAAATTCACTTTCACTCAGTTTCAAAACCAGTCAGTAATTCACTTTTAAGTGAAAGGTCAATACGAACTATAGTATCTTCAAATATAATTTAATGTCTGTTACTCATGCTGGTCAGCAGCAGCCATTCTAGACTTTCAGCTGCTTAAAATGGAAAGTGACATGCCCACTTCTCACAAAATAGACTAAAAATAGGAGGGATAAAGTACATCAAGTCTAACAAAAGCATGTGGAAAACGTGTTATGGTCTGATGAGACGAAGGTTGAACTTTTTGGCCATAATTCCAAGAGGTATGTTTGGCGCAAAGCCAACACTGCACATCAGCAAAAGAACACCATACGCACAGTGAAACCTGGTGGAGGCAGCATTATGCTTTGGGGGCTGTTTTTCTGCAGCTGGAACTGGGGCTTTAAGCAACGTGAAGGGAATTATGAACAGTTCCAAATAACAGTCAATATCGGCCCAAAACCTGCAGGCCTCTGCTAAAAAGCTGAAGATGTAGAGGAATTTCACCTTTCAGCAAGACAATGACCCAAAGCATACCTCCACATCAACAAAAGAATGGCTTCACCAGAAGAAGATCAAAGTTTTGAAATGGCCCAGCCAGAGCCCAGACCTGAATCCCATTGAAAATCTGTGGGGTGACCTGAAGAGGGCTGTACACAGGAGATGCCCTCGCAATCTGACAGATTTGGAGCGCTTTTCCAAGGAAGAGTGGGCAACCATTGCCAAGTCAAGATGTGCCATGCTGATAGACTTCTACCCAAAAAGACTGAATGCTGTCATAAAGTTAAAGGGTAATTCAACAAAGTATTAGTTTAAGGGTGTGCATATTTATATGAACCACATTATTTTTGTTGTTTATTTTATTTTTTTCACCCTAAAATAATTCTTTCTTTTTTTCAATGGAATTGTGCAGATTATAGGTGGCAAAGTGGAAGGTGGAAAAAGTTCTGAAATTATTAAACTTGTACTGATTTTTTGAAATGAAAGAAACCTGCAATTTGAACAGGGGTGTAGACTTTTATATCCACTGTATGTACTGTAGATTACAAGGAATGCTGTGCGCTAGAAGTATTTTTCCTTCTAAACCACTCCTAGTCATACCATCAAGACAATATTCATAGGGCCTGTTCACATCAGCATCAGGGTTCCGTTGATGGGTTCCATCAGACCTTTCCATCAGAGGAAGCCATCAACGGAAAGTCAAACGGAAACCACAGCTTCCATTTGCATTACTATTGATTTCAACGGTAATGCCTCAGTTGCAAATGGTTTCTGTTTTTTGGATGGAATCAATAGCGCAGTCGACTATGCTATTGTTTCCGCCAAAACAACGGAAATCTTACGGAACGGAGACAAATGTTAAATCTTACCATTTGATCGATGGATCGCTCATGCAATACTTAATGTATTGCCTTTTTTCTGTCCTTTACAAGCCTTTCCAGAGTCAGGGTTTTATAGGAAACCACAGAAGTTAGACCTGGAGGCCTTTTTTAGGCCTTTGGTTGCATTGGCAACCACTCGATACCCCGTTATTTCATAATCGGGTAACCAGGGGCTTGAGGAGCCCCCTCCCTCTGTCTAATTACTTAGATGCCACGGTCGCTATTGACCGCAGCATCTGAAAGGTTAAATGGCCAGGATCGAAGTTATGTCAGATCCCGGGCCATTGCAGGCAGGTGTCAGCTGTATAAAACAGCCGGCACCCTCTGAGTATGGTACTGGCTCAGCTCCTGAGCCCACACCATATTGACAGAGAACACATTTGCCATATATGTATAGCGGATGTTGCTATGAGGTTAAAAAATGAATAGCTAAAACATTTAAAAAAAAAAATAACAAACATTATTTCTCTTCTAAAGTCTTCTGTCTAATTAATACAACTGAAATTAAATACAACGTGTGATCTCATATTAACAAGAGGTATAACTTAAAGCCCCTGGGCCCTAATGCAAAAACTGTATAAGGACCCCTAACTATCCCAAGTCATTATAGTAGTGAACTTTTCATATAGGACTGAGTGAACCTTTGGACTCTAAGGCACCTGTGCCCCTACATAGCATTATGGGTAAGGCTGACTAGGTCGGAGTTATGCTGACATATGAATGTTTTATGTACGTAAAAAGGGCGCCAAATTATTCCTCCAGCTGTTTTGCATATTTGTATATTTAATCAGGAGTTTTCCTTTAAGGAATAAATTTTTATTATTTTTCAGCTGTATTTTCTTTTTGAATAGTCTTTTATGATAACTTCCTCTCTGTATTATTTATGATCATTCCATGACTTCACTTGCATACTGTATGCGATTGTTGCATTGAATTTGTGTCCCCATGTTGAAAAGACTTAAAATTTCCACAATTTTGCAGCATTAAAAATTTAAAAGTATATGTTCGTTAAAAGCATAGACTCTTTCTGGTCAGCTAATTGAAATCAAACCAAATCATACCATTACATTAATCATATGTCAGTCTAGAGACTTGATAAATGACATTTAATTGCTATCATGGCACATAATTGTCATTAAATTTTCAATCAGTGTTAATGATGCAGAAAATATTTTGCCCAGGTCGGTAAATAACAAAAATGTAAGACATCCCCCCATCAATAAAAGGTTAATGAACCTTGAGTACACACGAGGTGATTTACTATGGTTAATAAATCAACGAGAAACATCAACAAGAAATTTATGGTACTTAAAATTGGAACTATTCATGAACCTCAAAGGCTAAATTACAGGTGAAGTACATGTTTTTAATTTTTACAAAAACTGCAGAAAAAAACAATTAGGCTATGTTCACACGGAGTATTTTGCAGGCAGAATTTCTACCTCAAAATTCCGTTTGGAAGTTTGAGGCAGATTTTCCTCCCCCTGCTCGCCGATTTTCGGTGCGTTTTTCGCCCGCGGCCATTGGGCGCTGCGGGCATAAAACGCCACGAAATACGCTTTCTCTGCCTCCCATTGAAGTCAATGGGAGGTCAGAGGCGGAAATGCCCGAAGATAGGGCATGTCGCTTCTTTCTCCCGCGAGCCGGTTTTAATGCAGTAAAACCGGCTCGCGGGAGAAAACTGCCCCCGCCTCCCATTGAAATCGACGGGAGGCATTTTCGGGCAGTTTTTGACCAGCTTTTTGCCGCGGTTTCCGCGTCAAAAAACTCTGTGTGAACTTAGCCTTAGTGTCAATACACCCTTACTACTTGTGATTTTAAGAGGGAGCTATGTATACTATACATGTATATATGTACTACAGTAAAATTCCTTTAATACAGCAGTCAATAATCCAGAATGTTTGATAATTCAGCACAAAATGGAAATATGATGTGGAATTTTACAAGACCAGAACAAAGACAACCAATTAGGAATGTTTTACGGCTCTGAGTTGTACAGATGCCATAGCATGGAACACATACTGCATAACTCTCAACTTTCAGCTATGGCAATTTTTTCTACCACTAAAGGGGTTATCCCACTACAAGATAGGTGATTAATGTTTGATCACTGGGGCTCTTCTACCCCAATGAACAAGAGAATGCTGCTTCATTCATTCTCTGTGGGCCTGCCTGAGATAGCGGAGTACACAGTAGCATGCCCCAGAGTGTCACTTACACAGTTTAATGCCCCTTTAGTGCCCCCACACAGTAGAATGCCCATATAGTGCCCCCCAAAAAGTATCATGCCACCATAGTGCCCTCTCACACAGTATCAGGTCCCCATATTGCCCCTACACAGTATCATGCCCACATAGCAACCACACACTGTATAATGCCTCCATAGTATCCCCCCCACACAGTAAGACCCCATAGTGCCCCCTACATAGCATAATAGCCCCATAGTGCACCCTACACAGTATAATGCCCCCATAATGAACCCTACACACAATACCCCCATAGTGCCTTCACACGGTATGATGCCCCCAGAGTGAACTTTACATAGTATAATGCCTTCATATTGTCCCATCCCACACACATACAGAAGGCACCATACAGCTACAGAGCCCTGCATGCCCCACAATTGTGCAATTGTATAGCTTCTGAAATGTGAATGAGGCCTAAAAACCAAAGATACAGTGGTAGACTTTGTATTTGAGCTTCCTTCCTGAAGTTTCTGGAATGGCACCAGTTTTATAAAGTTCTCAATGACCGTCTAACAATCCAGAATATTTTATAACTTCTCGATGCTGGGTTAAAGTAATGCTACTACACATATACACACACATATATATATACACACATATATATATATACATACACACACATACATACATACATACATACATACATACATACATACATACATACATATGATAATTTCTTTATATAATCCTATTTCAGAGTTATTGAGACTCCTAAACAAACGGTTTGACTGATCCACAACCATTTGCACTCTGCACCTCTACTTGTTAAACATGAAATCCTGATATGTATTCTTTGATAAGCAGCACATGTTACTGATACGGCCTTTCAATGACATGTCTCCGATACTTAAAAGGAAAAAACAAATGCATCATATTGCCCGCCTGTGACCAGTAATCATTAATTATTAGACATATGTCACCCATGTGCTACACAGCTTTTGGATTTAGGATCTGGGAGATGCGTCATTTTGCATGACTATTCAATTGTAAAGGCACAATTCTGATAAGTCCACTTTAAAGCTGCGGATAAATTCCAGCACTGAATTCTGTTAGCTGTTACTGTGCGCTAACATGTGACAGATGCCTTCACAGTAATTGCCAATCAGCCTTTGCACAGCAGCTGAAAACACAATATATCACTTTGATCTCTCTGGGCATGCGAGTATTCACTATCCACAAATCTGCATGAATAAAAGAAAAAATGTATTTTTTAAACAACTGCTTTCAAGGCAGTCAAACATTATCAAGTGAGTAGTGCTCTGAACGCCATTATTTACAGCAATACTGAGCCAGATATCATCATTTACAATGTATGTATTTCCCTGTGTTGCAGAAGAGGGGATATTTCCAGCATCCTATTACTCCAGCCGAGATTAATAATTATTCCAATAAATAATAAAAGTAAAGCATTAGAAAGGCTTATAAATATAGCGTGTTTCAGCATATCTACAGCCACCTACCAGAGTCTTACTAAAGATGCCAATAGGCAGGGAAAGCATTAGTAGTGCACCCTTGAAGGCATTAGTAATGCACCCTTACAGCCAAGACTAGCCACCATCACCAACATTAATATTCATTGTATAGCAGATTTATTTAGACATTATATAGCACTGTTATTAGGTTACATAGGGTTAGTGGGTTAGGATGTTGGGGCTGTTATTTGGTCACTGTAGGTTTGTATTATTTGAGCACTGCATGGTGGTATTAACTTAGGCACTGTGTACTATACAATTTTTGCAGTGTACGGTGGCGATGTCACTATATGGCATTGTTATTTAGGCAACTGTATGAAAGTGTTACTTGGATACCGCACTGTAAGGCACTTATAATTAGCTACTGTATGGTACAGTTATTTGTACTGTGAACGATGGTACACCATATGGGGTGCCAACAGGAGATAAAGATGTGTCTTTCCTTACCTTTCCTCTTATCTCAGCATGAAAACATAATTTTGCGATACTCCGTCACGAGATGCCAGTGTTATATGTGTCTATGTGTGGCCACCCAGTGGATGTGATGTGGATTGCAGCCTTTCAGTGGTTCTGCTAGCATCTCACAATATTGTATTGAACTGGTTTCTTGAAAAATTTGAGTCCTTAACCAAATTGAAGCAAAGGTGAGGCTGGACACATCTGTACCCCTCAGTGCCTCCTCCAGCATAAGGCAAGCCCTATCCATAGATTGTCAGGTACCAATATTTTATATGGGCGCTAGCAAACACTTTTGGCTGTTTATAAAGACAGACACAGACGAAAGAGGTATCCTGTGCAAGAATAGATTGTGAAGCCCTTGCTCTGCAACAGCTCATCAGAGAACAGCTTCCTCATATCTATAGAAAATCCCTCACAGATAAGCCAATTTCTCTTGAACGTTGCTATCCTCAAGCAATTGTGAGGCATGTACTTTATTAGATCCACATGCAATATGATAGACTCCAACTTTCCTTTTAAGGTTGCAGTACGTCTCCTTACCTACAGAGCCATGTACAGCCTCTGAATAGGAGGCACATATAATATGTCCGCCTCTGGCTGCCCATTCTCAGATGAAAAGAGGATTGGCATTGTTGTCCCATGCCCCTCAACTCTGTTTTTCCAACTGCATTCTGTTTGTTTAGTGTATAAGGAGTAATGTTGTCACTGCTGCCTAGATGCAGAACTTTAAACATGTAATCCCTCCTTTAACTGTTGTCTGTTGCCTTTTAACCATTTCTTTTTCAATGTACATATATTCGAGAGAGGAATAGTATTAGGCTTCGTTCACATATCCGTTAGGGCTCCATTCCGACGTTCCGTCAGAGCTTTCCGTGAGAATGGACACAACCGGAAACCGTACCATTGACACCGGATCCGTCACCAATGAACTCAATTGTGATGTAAATGGAAACCTATAGTTTCCGTTTGTGTCTGTCAGGGCTCCGTTCCCATGGAAAACTCCAACGGAACGTCGGAACGGACCACCAGCGCAGATGTGAACGAAGTCTTAGTGATTTAGCAAAAATCCAAATACTGAATATCTTGTCAACAGTATCACCAACATATATATTTGAACTTACCTCAACATGAAAACGGAGCATGTTATATTAAACTGATCTTAATGACTTCATCCTCATCTATGTTCGTAGATTATTTAGCAGATTTAGGAGATTATCCCTTATTATACTGACAAATACACAGCAGAAGTCATACCTTTTTGGTCCATAGTCTTCCAGTTATAGCTTTTTAACAATCGTAAATAAAAAAACATCCTCTGAAACAGTCCAGTTAGGCGGTCTTCATACAACATGTTTTTTTTTCGCAGTTATATCACATACTGTACTACAATTTTGGCAACATTTATGCATTTTTTCAATACACAGACAAAACTATGGTTGTGCCAATTTTTTGGGTAAGCAAGTAAAACTAAATTGCAAGAATTGGTTGTATCACTCCATCATATTATTTAGCAAAGGCAACTTGTTATTTAAGACGTTGATAAAAATGAATATTTTCTTAGAAACTTTTAACTGCCCTCAAATTTTAGTAATTTAAAGAACTGACATTCACTTAGCATAGCTAAAATGTCCCAATCCAACCATATCCATTTCTTTTCATTAAAATAAAATAATTTTCCCATAGGCTACTTACTTGCTACAATTTTTTTTTTGACCATCTTATATTGCATTTGTTGTATAAGAGAGGACCAAATCAAGCAGAGAATCATTTCTAGTTGATTCATTCGCAACCTTAGTGAAACATTTGTGGAAGGAATAAAGATTCGAGTCCCTTAGCAGAGACTAACTTTAGTGTCCCGGTAAATACTCACAATGTGGCTTGCAGCCTTCCCAATTTGCAGCAGTAATAGAACTAGAAGTTACATGCCTTCTAAAAAAAATTCACATTATATTTACCAACGCAGTCATAAAATCCCATGGTTTGTGAAAAAATGGAGTTGACTTACATTTTGCTGGCAGCTCATAGCCACAAGTGATTTTTGCTTGACCAGTGGCACAACCTCCCAGTGTACGACATTCGGCACTCAGGAAAGTGCCCGAGGCTCTGTGTATACAGCCGTCAACTAAAAGAGAGGGACAATAAATTATTATTTATGATTAAAAATTGTAAAATTAATTTTTAAAAATCATCAACTTTTAAAATGTTGACAACAGAGCATATCAAAATGAAATGCCAGTATGATGCCTCAAGGATGAATGTAATACTACAAGTATTTAGAAGGAAAAAAGGCCAAACATAAGAGTAGTAGACTTGGAGTGACCAAAAAATGCTGTAATCAAGGCAAAGCTTATTATGAAGAATGATGAGAAAGTAGTGCTTGTATGGCTTAAAATGGCCCCAAAGGTCTAGCAGAAGACAACCCTCTGGAGCCAATCACCTGCCACTGGGGTCTATTTCTTATGTGTTGCACAAATAACCTTAAGGCCCTATTATACCGGACAATTTTCGCCAATTCCTGTCACAATGTATGGGGACGAGCGGTCGTTACACGGATAGCTCGTCACCATACATTATCATCATGACGGCAGCGCGTCCCCCCTGTTTACACAGGGAGATGTGCTGCCGACAACGATTATATTTTCCGTTTTTTTGAAACGATACGAACAGGAGATGAACGAGCGCTTGTTCATCTGCTGATCGCTGCTCTGTTTAACACAGGGCAATTATTGGCAACGAGCGTTATATGAAGACTTAACTGCCCGATAATCGCCCAGTGTAAAAGAGCCTTTATGGAGGACTCGTCTTGTGTGTGTACGGCGAGAACTACAAAGTTTATAAAGCAATTAAAAGTGTATGTGCAGATGATCTGTATTTATTCAATATATATAAATACACACACACACACACATATATATATATATATATATACACACACACACACATATATATATATATATATATACACACACACACACACACACACACACACACGCATATACACACACACACACACACACTATTTTTGTGCAGATTTAAAGGGGTATTTCAGCTCAAGAAAAAAATGTGTATTCTTTTAGCCTTTGTATAATGAAAAGTTATACAGTTTTTATATATACTTTCTGCATTAATTCCTCATGTTTTTCAAAATTTCTGCTTGCTGTCATTCAATACGAACCTTAAATTTTTACTTCCAGGGGATAATAATATTCCCTGGTCATGTGATAAGCTGTGTGAACATAACATCAGCAGGATAGATTTTTATCCCCTGGGAGTGAACAATTCAGATTCCTATTGACCTGATGAAGATGCCGGTGCGGCATTGAAACGCGTAGCCTTGTTTAATAAACTACCTTTTATTACATATTCTTTATGCTCATTGCCTTTCCTGTGCAGCAGCGCCTTGGAGACTCCATTTTTACTTGTATATCAGTATATCTCTTGCGGTTTTCCTTGGAATACCGGCACCGAGTCCTGGCAGCAGCAGCAACCATTCTCTCCACCGTTCGTTGTCCTCTGATCCTAGGTGAGCACCTAATTGGATTTCTGGATTTTGTACCTTTATACCCCTGGTAATCTGCACTATGTGGCGCTGTGTTTTGTATCTCTTAGATTCCTATTGAATAATTGTGTAATGCCCATGGCCGTGGGACGCCAGGTTTACTTACCTCCTGACGGCCGAAGCCATGGATCAGTGAGCGCTGGTCCCCAACTCCTCCTCAGGAGACGCCAGCGCTCACTTCCACTTTACCCGGCCCGGGTCCCGTAGGGTGCGCACGCACGCTCGTCCCCGCTCTTAAAGGGCCAGCACGCACACCTGAGTTAAAGCAACAAATTAGCCCATGAGCACCCTGAACTATGAGAAGTGCCCATCCCCTTCCTGCATTGCCTGAGCATTTTTGTCGTATACCTAAGATTGCCTCTGCAAATGGTCCCTTAGTGTTTCCTAGTACCCAGTGTTCCCGTTCCTGCTACCTGTATTCCGTGCTATTTAGAACCAAGTGCCGTATAGAGTTGGAGTTGTGCTGCGCTGAGTACTATGCCTGTCCTGTTACACCACGCCTGGTGTCTGCCTACTGCCAAAGTCTCATCCGAGCCTGTCTTGCTGCAGTCCGAAGCAGCCACAGGTACACCTATTGAACTATAGACTTTGACCTGTGTCCTGTTGGCCAGCTGCCATACTGTTAAGGCGGTACGGCCTAGTGGGTCCACGCACCCAACGTGACAGTTTGCAAGCAGAGATCTTGAAAACAAATGAGAATTGATACAGAAAGTGTATTGGAAAATTGTATAACTTTTCACTATACAAAGAAAATAATTATTTGCTGAAACGGTAAAATCCCTTTAAGGGTATGGCCTGAAAATGATCCCTAATAGAGATTCTCAGCAGAATTTATCATTTGAAAATTTATCATAGTATCATGATGCAAACTATGGTTTTCCACAGTACTTCAGGTACCCCTTTTGCATACTTACCAACATTTGAATCCCAAATAGCGGGTTATTTTAAGCCCCACCCCTGCTCAAACAAGGAACGCCCCAAAAACATCCAGAGCATGCCTTTAATACAAATTTACATAAACTCCGCTCCCTAAACGTGGTCTGGGACTGTTGGCAAGTATGCTAATGTATTGAGAATTAAATGATGAACTCAGCTCTGCTACATTTGATTAAATGATCTGCAGCAACCAGGATGATAAGATTAAGGTTGGCCATACACATGGCAAGATAAAAGTCTGCTTAACCTCACAATTTTGGCTAGATCGGCCGATGATCAGATGTGCATAAGGGCCTCCAAAATTTTCTCAGACTGCAGATGGGAGCATGAATATAAGAATATACTTGGACTCATAATCGCTCTGCTGGCCACGTGCGACAAGTATAAGTACTTAATACTGCTAAACTACTTAACATTAACTAATAAATGACAATCCACTTGTCTATCACTTCTTAATGCTGCCCTCAGACAGGGCAGCATAAATATCTGACAAACCTGCTTTAATCACACAGGCTAAAAAATACTTCAGAAATGTTCGTCCATAAATAAAAAGATATTTCAGGGGTTGTCCCAGATTCAAGTAAATGGGGATAAGCTGCAATACCAGAAACCGCCATTGAGCAACTTTGCACTGTTTCTGGAAAACTTTTGAATATTTTTTTCTAATCCTGGACTATCCCTTTATTTAGTGATTGCCGCCCCACAACCGCTATACCTGTTCCACTAGTAGATGATATTATGATAGAGCCTAACAAAAACCCATATGCTAAGTAGGTCCTAGCGCAATACATAAATCAAAACCTATATAAACAACGCGACCATGGTATCATTACAACAATCGTATATCAAAATGTCATTAAATCATACATACATAATATATTAAACACAAACATCAATACATAATGGATAAAACCAAGATCTTCAGAAAGGAGACATAGTAAAAGACATATGGTGGATAAACTGGGTATATAGACTGTGTCAAGGCTAAGTAAAATGGCATAAATCAATCATAGAGATAGGTACTGAGGAGGAGGAGACTGTATACAATCTAGGATTAATGGTAAATATTATAAACCAATTAAGAAAGGAAATGAAATACAGCACTGTTAATCCCCTATATAAAAATAAACACCATCCCCAGAGTACATTAATACATACAAAACATAGCGCAAAAGTAACCAAGCCAAAGAGAACCAGTTCCAGAACACACCACCACAAACCCGATGCACAGGTCACCAAATCTTCGTCAGGGGCATAATTAAAATCTCGTCATAGCTAGATTTAAAGGGGACATTTTCCTTAGTGATCCAGTATCCCACAGCAGCCATTGGATAAGATGGCTCGTGACGTTACGGCACTATGGACAAAACATGACTGCAACTTTTTCTTAAAAACACTTGAATTCCGGCCTTTATATTTACATGATTTAGCTTTTCTAATTGAATTTAGAATAATATTTCTATAATTATATCCACTTGTGTCTCTAACTTAAAATAAATATTGACCTTTAAAAATAATTATGGTGATCTTGTGATCCACAACCCGTATGTATAACTAACTGCAGATGCTAAATAATCAAATTTTTTCTTATTTTTAAGCAGGCTATACATAAACCGGCATAAGCCTTAGAAGAGATCCAAATTAAAATAATCTGGAACACAAAGGCCCTTTTGCTAATTTGTAACGTGTACCACTTTATTAAGAGTTTGGGGTAATTTTCGGAAAATAAAATAATTGAAAGCAAGAAAGTGGATCCTTTCATTGATCCAAAAATAATACCATGATATTAATTGCAACAGTTTGTTAGAAATTATCGAAGATTTAGTTCAAAGTTGTTTTTTTTAATCGTGGTGCCCGGACAGAGTACATAGGATTACATTAAATACATGTAGTTTAGGCCATTACCATGATAACTGGGCAATTACAATTATATTATACTTTTTGATGTTTTGCCAATTATGAGGCGATCACAATGAGTTGAGAATAGCATCTGCTCGTTCATGCAAAGCCGGGTGGACTTTCTTATTATCCGTGATATTCTATTTTTGTCCATTCAGGCCTCAGATAGTTGACACATTTATTCCTCAGGCAGGAGTCTATATGCATTAGTGTCTATGTCCGATGGCATCTTCTGAGCATTGTCCTGTGATATGATATCACTCAGCCCTGGCCCTAACAGGAATGTCACACCATATCAAAATGCCTATTCAGTGTACACATTGAAAGCTGACAGCCTGTGATCTCTGCCCATGAAATTCTCTGGGAGTGATATAGACACTTGTACTAAACTAAATATTACTAAGAATTCACTCATTCCCTCGTGCCAACAAACGTCTGGGATCACCACTATTGTAAAGGGTCTAACAGGGTCACACATGGTCATAGATAATTAATCTATTAACTGGAACAATGTGAAACATCTTAGGGAACTGAAAAGTATCCCAAATCTGGTGTTATTTGTTTCTTTTATTCTTTATTCCACATCAGTATCAGATAAACTGGTCCCATCAATAAACCCTACATACATCGAAAAAGTCGACATACGTGAACGCAGAAGTTATAGCCTCAACATATGCAACTGTACACCATATAGTTGTTTATGTGGCCCACTGACTCCCATTGTAAAGAACCGTTTAACGTGTGGTGTACATTTTTACTCGTGTGCCACGTATGCCATTTGGGGAAAATTGTGGAACAGTATGTAAATACTAAGGTCATGATTTTTACATGCGGCTTTCAATGCTCTGGTTTTCCCCAATGCAGTCATAGGGTCACTGTGTGAATTGTATATTATTAAATCCCAATCACTACAGTGTACCATCTGCCTGCCAAGCATGAATACAGCCGTAATGTGCCATATGTGTATTATGTTTTTGTATAGAAGACAATCCATACAAACAAAGACATAATGGGGGAAATTTATTAAGACTGGCATTTTATACGCCAATCTTAATATACAGATTGCTGGCGTAAGATGCGCTTAAGTTATTAAGAGGCATACATTTCTTAATAAATTAGGTGTATCTCTGGCCGTCCGTGTGCCGGTGAGTCAAATCTATGTCAGCGATGAGCTGGCATAGATTTGCGCTATAATGTGCTACAGTTAAATTTGTCGGGCTGTGGATGGCCCCGCCCCTTCCACTAAGCTCATCCCACTTAAGAAAAGGGGCGTGAACGGCGGAAACAGTCAAAAGCAGGAAATTTTACCGCAAATGACAACTTGTGTCATTTGCGACTTTCCTGGCGTTTAAAAGTTAATAAATTCCACCCAATGGCTTTTTGTATTTACAGCACGAAAGCCTTAAGGAATATTACTTTCCTGTAAACCGTCACTTTTTTTTAAAGCCAGCCTGGATTCTAGCAGTGTCAAACCTAATTCCAGTGGCTGTGTGTCTAATAGTGCAGACACAGCACAGGGCATCTGCTGGCTGCTAACCTGAGATACGAGACCTCTGTTCTCACAGCTGAATGCTGACATTTTGCGGTGATCTTTAAACTCTGCTCTGCTCAAGTGGACAACAATGCACAGATTACTACAATTGCTCCCAAGGCATTTAGTCCATCTCAATTTCAACTCGAATATTTCACTCTGAATTAGAAGCCACCAGGACTGCAGACTGTGTAGAGTCCATACATACAGCTGGCACGAGCACTTAATGTGTGATTCAACTTTAGATTTACTTTATATAAATGGAAACAAATGAATGAATTCATTAACTGAATTCATTTAGAGGTTTGGTCTGGGGTTTTATTTATTTTAGGAGTCTTGTCTGGGGTCTGAATTAACTTAGGGATCTGGTAAAAGGTCTGAATTGATTTTGAGGTCTGAGGTATGAATTGATTTAGGGGTTTGGTCTGGGGCAACATATTTGGCGCCCTGGATTACTGCCTACTGGCTGGCATTAAGCAATGATGTCATCACGACAGCCATCTGCAGGCTGCTGACTGCCGGGCAGGGCATAAGTAGAGGTACAATATTTGGGTGCACTGAGAAGCACAGCAGGCATATTATTAGAGGTAACAGCAGGATGGCACTATTAAAGGGGGCAGCGGGAGGTGGTGGTTTGTGAAGAGTGGGGATATGTTGGGAAAGATTGGAGCCAAAGATGTCTGTGTGCCAAACACTGCAAAGGCGAGTTGTCGCCGGTAGAAGTTGTCATGGCGATCTGGGCCAAATGGAGAAAACTGGAACTGTGAACAACTCCAATCAGAGAATACGTAACCTGTGAGTCACTGGCTTTAATTGTTTATTCTGCCATTGATTGTGTCTGATTAGTATTTTATTAATTGTTCTGATGATAATCTGCAGACCACCTGTGTGGTATCTGACACTATAGGATTGTTGTATTCAGTCTCAGTATGGTGGCAATAATCACTTGGTATTGGTAGTAATTTTGGTATTCGGGCAGTGTTTTTTATTCAGCAACAAAATAGAGGTATTATGTAGTCACTGTATAGCTATGTCATTTAGCCATGATAGTATTATACCATTACAGTATTGTAGTATTATTTAGTAACAGTATGGTAGTATTATTCAGTCACAATATTATGGCACTATTCAGTCATGGTATAGTGTTGTTATCTAGTCACTGTATCGTGGTTATATTTACTCAGTGTATTTATTATTATTGGCGGGTATTTCCCAATAGAGCACATGAGTTTTGGTTAACACAGTCCACACCACTGAACACAAGGACCTGGCTGTGTGCTAGGCAGCAATGTCTTGTGTGAATGTCACTGTGCAGCATGTACCTTTATCAATCATGCCACAGATAATTATTTTTAAAGCATCACAAATGATTCATAACGAAAAACAGTTTTAGTGTTGATCTTCTACTTTAAAAGTAACCAATTAACAATATGATTGCTCTGAAAGTAGTGAATCATGACCATAATTGATTAATGTAAATGGGCCTTTAATGGGGGCTTAGGACAGTGTGAACTTTAAATATGGCCAGATAGATAGATAGATAGATAGATAGATAGATAGATAGATAGATAGATAGATAGATAGATAGATAGATAGATAGATAGATAGATTCATATTAGATGTATAGACAAACAGAGAGAGGGAGATCACAATATTAGATAGGTAGATCGATAGATAGGTAGCGGAAGAATATTAGATAAATAGATAGAACAATGTTAGATAGATCAATAGATATATAAAGAGAAATAAATATATATAGAGGGATGAATAGATCGATCGATCGATACTCTGTCTAGTGCTCCTACTAAGGTCACTTCTTTAAAGTCTGGTTACATGTGTGGGAATCACAAGCTAGAGGAAACAATGTCATCTGAACAGTTCATAGTAATTAAAACCACTGACCTCTTCATGGCTAAATGAAGGTGACTTGTGTCCCTTGTAGCTTCTAGGTTAACATAACAAAATGTGCATTTGACAAATGATGAGACGCTGATTTAAATTCCAGTCTGGAGAGATGTTCAGATCATCATTATTCAATCTATCAGTCTGGTGGACGGCATTTGTCATCACTTCACATGGAGCCTGGTCAACTCCCTTTCTCAGGTTTCCTACAGCTGCCAGGCATTTCTAAACAACAGTTGCTGAGATATTTCCACAATTTCAAACGATTAATAACAAGAATCCTAATAAATACAATGTGAAGCAAATGACACCTTAAATGACACTGCTGGAAGACGTATTACAACCCCCATGTGAGACTCAAGGCGTTTCCCAGTAATGGAGATGACAGATGATGGAAAAGAATCACTGATGCGCATATGTTGCAGGTATTATAACCTAATGTCTACGTTTGCTTCATATGAAAATTAGAAGCAAGCATTAGGCGGTATAGATCTAAATAAATAGGGTACGAAATATGGTAGTCAAAAAGCAAAGCAAACTGCCCTAATTCCTCATCTATCCATGTCTTACTGCGAAACCTCGAAATGTTCTCCCAGCCCCTCAAAGACGGCTGTCCAAGAGCCAATGGAAGATAGAACAAAGACCCAAGAGCCTCAAGTGTGCCCTTATCATAGAGACGCCCTATGCGGGTGCTATGAGGCCTATAAGAAGAAGGTTTGCATACACGCTCTATTTCTATGGACCATGTGAATGTTCATTGTGCTCGGCTTCTTCACTATAACAGAAATATTATAAGACAGTAATGCCCCATCATAATACTACAAGAAATAAGATGGGGGAGGAGTGGTTACAAGCCCCGGACATTCCTGTCACGATATGGAGGAGTGTGATGGCACGAACCAGTGGGGGACTTTATTTTGTTTTTTGGTATCGGGCCCCCTTAACTCCATGTACAACTCTGTACAGAATATATACTCATTTGTCAAGTGCTTTGTGTCTTGTAGCACACAGTCTCAATGAGAGCCAGTGCCCGGCTTTACGATTTATTAGGTACATTTCACATTCAGTGTTTTTATATTCACAACCCGTCTCCAGTGTGCGTTCACAGTACACACCAGGAAACGCTCCAAACAAGGTGAACGCCTCCATAGCCTAAAATCGTCCTGATGTACGTCAAGCAAGCATACATATGGCCGGTGCTCACCAGTATATCCCTTCTTTTCACTTTTTCAAAAAGCATTATCGCCTACAGTAGTTGTCTTGCGTACAGTTCTAGATAACATAAAGGCCTTTTTTTTTTTTTTTTTGTGTGTTACAATTCTTTTTTAGCATAAAAATTGAGTACCATTAGATATAAAGTGAATATGCAGTGTATCTATTGACCTATTTTATATCTACCTACCTACCTATCTTTCTATCTATCTATGTTTCTATCCATCTCACAACTATCCATCTAACATCTATTTCATATCTACTTATCGATGTTTCTATCTACTGTACCTAATTCATATCTATCTATCTATCTATCTAATATCTATCTAATATCTATCTATCTCATATCTATCTATCTCATATCTATCTATCTATCTATCTCATATCTATCTATCTATCTCATATCTATCTATCTCATATCTATCTATCTCATATATATCTATCTATCTATCTCATATCTATCTATCTCATATCTATCTATCTATCTCATATCTATCTATCTCATATCTATCTATCTATCTATCTCATATCTATCTATCTATCTATCTCATATCTATCTATCTATCTCATATCTATCTATCTATCTATCTATCTATCTATCTATCTATCTACTGTACCTAATTCATATCTATCTATCTATCTATCTATCTCATATCTATCTATCTAATATCTATCTATCTAATATCTATCTATCTAATATCTATCTATCTATCTCACATCTATCGATCTAATATCTATCGATTTCATATCTACCTATCGATGTTTCTATCTACTGTACCTATCTAATTCATATCTAACTATCGATCTATCTATGTTTCTATCTATCTATCTATCCATCAAATATCTATCTACCTATTTCATATCTACCTATGTTTCAATCTACCTATTTCTATCTATCGGTTTCTATCTATCTATATCGCATCTATCTATCCATCTAATATCTATCTACCTATTTCATATCTACCTATCGATTTTTCTATCTACCGATGTTTCTATCGATGCTTCTATCTATCTACTGTATTTATCGATTTCATATCTAACTATCAATCTATCTCACATCTATCTAATATCTATTTACCTATTTCATATCTACCTAATTCCAGTGGCTGTGTGTCTAATAGTGCAGACACAGCACAGGGCATCTGCTGGCTGCTAACCTGAGATACGAGACCTCTGTTCTCACAGCTGAATGCTGACATTTTGCGGTGATCTTTAAACTCTGCTCTGCTCAAGTGGACAACAATGCACAGATTACTACAATTGCTCCCAAGGCATTTAGTCCATCTCAATTTCAACTCGAATATTTCACTCTGAATTAGAAGCCACCAGGACTGCAGACTGTGTAGAGTCCATACATACAGCTGGCACGAGCACTTAATGTGTGATTCAACTTTAGATTTACTTTATATAAATGGAAACAAATGAATGAATTCATTAACTGAATTCATTTAGAGGTTTGGTCTGGGGTTTTATTTATTTTAGGAGTCTTGTCTGGGGTCTGAATTAACTTAGGGATCTGGTAAAAGGTCTGAATTGATTTTGAGGTCTGAGGTATGAATTGATTTAGGGGTTTGGTCTGGGGCAACATATTTGGCGCCCTGGATTACTGCCTACTGGCTGGCATTAAGCAATGATGTCATCACGACAGCCATCTGCAGGCTGCTGACTGCCGGGCAGGGCATAAGTAGAGGTACAATATTTGGGTGCACTGAGAAGCACAGCAGGCATATTATTAGAGGTAACAGCAGGATGGCACTATTAAAGGGGGCAGCGGGAGGTGGTGGTTTGTGAAGAGTGGGGATATGTTGGGAAAGATTGGAGCCAAAGATGTCTGTGTGCCAAACACTGCAAAGGCGAGTTGTCGCCGGTAGAAGTTGTCATGGCGATCTGGGCCAAATGGAGAAAACTGGAACTGTGAACAACTCCAATCAGAGAATACGTAACCTGTGAGTCACTGGCTTTAATTGTTTATTCTGCCATTGATTGTGTCTGATTAGTATTTTATTAATTGTTCTGATGATAATCTGCAGACCACCTGTGTGGTATCTGACACTATAGGATTGTTGTATTCAGTCTCAGTATGGTGGCAATAATCACTTGGTATTGGTAGTAATTTTGGTATTCGGGCAGTGTTTTTTATTCAGCAACAAAATAGAGGTATTATGTAGTCACTGTATAGCTATGTCATTTAGCCATGATAGTATTATACCATTACAGTATTGTAGTATTATTTAGTAACAGTATGGTAGTATTATTCAGTCACAATATTATGGCACTATTCAGTCATGGTATAGTGTTGTTATCTAGTCACTGTATCGTGGTTATATTTACTCAGTGTATTTATTATTATTGGCGGGTATTTCCCAATAGAGCACATGAGTTTTGGTTAACACAGTCCACACCACTGAACACAAGGACCTGGCTGTGTGCTAGGCAGCAATGTCTTGTGTGAATGTCACTGTGCAGCATGTACCTTTATCAATCATGCCACAGATAATTATTTTTAAAGCATCACAAATGATTCATAACGAAAAACAGTTTTAGTGTTGATCTTCTACTTTAAAAGTAACCAATTAACAATATGATTGCTCTGAAAGTAGTGAATCATGACCATAATTGATTAATGTAAATGGGCCTTTAATGGGGGCTTAGGACAGTGTGAACTTTAAATATGGCCAGATAGATAGATAGATAGATAGATAGATAGATAGATAGATAGATAGATAGATAGATAGATAGATAGATAGATAGATAGATAGATAGATAGATAGATAGATAGATAGATAGATAGATAGATAGATACGTGTGGCACTCTATGAACAGCTTGAAAAAAATAAAACATGATATCGTGATACTCTATTACGAGATGTTTATGCTATGTGTGTCTATATGTGGCCACCCAGTGGTTGTGTAGCGATTTGCAGCCTATCAAGGGTTTTGCTAGCATGTCACAATATTGTATTAAATTTGTTTCATGAGAAATTAAGTCCTTAACCAAATTAAAGCTAAGGTAATTGTGGACTCATCTGTAGATAGATAGATAGATAGATAGATAGATAGATAGATAGATAGATAGATAGATAGATAGATAGATAGATAGATAGATAGATAGATAGATAGATAGATAGATAGATAGATAGATAGATGATAGATAGATAGATAGATAGATAGATAGATAGATAGATAGATAGATAGATAGATAGATAGATAGATAGATAGATAGAATAGATTAGATAAAAGGAGGGAGAATTAATCAACCAGTAAGGAATGAGACTCTTATCTTATAACTTCAAGTCAGAAAGCATCACAGTTCTGTCCCCTGAGGAATCGAATGCCTAGGCAGAGAAAGAAAGGCATTGTCAACCTACAAAGATGATCTGCCGAATAAATGAGGCAACCATCAAACTTGTTAGAGGACTGCATGCCACAGATCAGAACAAGCAAACCACCCAGAGGAATCTGACGGGCAGACAAGTAATCTGTGATTGTATCATTTTCAAACAATGCCTTTACTAAATTTCTCTGGGGTTTTACTAGGAATATATAACGTCCCGTGCTCATTTCCAAAGATCTTACAGACATTTTTTGGAAAAAAAAAGCAAATTAAGTCTGTTTTTTTTTTTGGGGGGGGGGGGGCGCAATCAAATAGTCCATTGATCTAGTGTCTCTGATCAACTGTTAATAACATCTATTTAAACTAGGATAATATAATGTTATGAATGAGTATGTGAATTATGGAAATGTATTAGGTAGTAATTTATTTTTATCAGATGAAATCATGAGGTTTTGGCAAGCCGAGGCCTGACAGTCAGCAATGCAATGTTTGCTCACTACATACCCGGTCATGTTTGTATAATATATGTACATTATTTCCATTCTACTTAGAATATTTGTTTAGCTGACAAGAGGAAAAATAAAAAAAGACCAGAAAGAGGAAATTATTTTTATAACAGAATGAAATCACTTGACATTTACAAAATGAGGAGATTTAGAAGGCCTGGGCCTCATTGTTAGTGAGATTTTACCTCACATTCAGGTTAATGCTCTTGTCAAAGGAAGTTTACATTTTCTTAATGCCATCATGTCTCAAATGCAGCTTTCTTTTCAATTTTTTTTCTTTAAGTGACAATACATGAGGCAAACAGAAACCACTTTAGACTTGAGAAAGCCCTCTAGTCAAAACCATATCAGCAGATGTCAACTGGCAGACATATGCGAGAAAGTGGTTTAAAGCGGCAGTCAGCAGATTAGGTTTTCTACTAAATACGTTAACGTGACTTAGCAGCACTTAGACCTCTTCACAGACATTTTAAGTCTCAAAAATCCTGACTGAAAGACTGACAGCCTCCCACCGCTGCACCAGTATGCTTTTCAGCAGTGTTTATAGATCGATTTACCAATTTAAATACAAGACGAACCAACTTTTCATACGAGTGTGCCCCGTAACGGTTCGCCTTTAAAACAATATACACATGTATAATTACATTAGCTCTTTACAAATGTCAAATTCTAAAGTCAAATTCTTGGGAATGGATAAACAAGCCACAACATATCAAAAACATTTATACCAAAAGCCACTCGAAACAAAGAAGTGGATTTTATTACGTCTGCTTCTAATTACTGCCGGTATCATGATAATTAGAGGCTCACATTTTTTTACCTAGAGAAAACATTTGGGAAGAAAGAATGGCCTTCCTTTCACCTCTTCAGCTCAAACCACATCAATCTAGAACGTCATGTATTATAACTGGAAAACAATTGTGGTCTACATATTTGCCTGAAATGAACAGGAATGCATTTTCTCACACCCAACTGAATTTGATTGTAAGTAGAACACATGAACAAATTGAAATCTAAAACAAAATTTATTTTTAAAAAACTTAAAAACTTTGGCTGTGCACAGATGAATCGGATCTGTAGACAAACGAATTCCTAGTTTCAACTTTAATCCCTTGGTGCCATGCACCAAACATTTAAGGCGCTGAAATCTTTCCATTGAGGGCCAGCTCCGTAAATGTACGGCTCAGTGATGACGCGGGCACCGGAGCTGTACCCATGCCATTATCCGCGAAAGGACGGCTCTGATTGACAGCCGACCCCCAGCGGCAATGGCAGAGATTAGAGTAATCCCGATGAATGCCACAGTTAATATTGATCGTAAGGACTGACGGTTGAATATGGGAGTCAGGGCTTAAAAAAGCTAAGAAAGCCCCTATCGTTATCATGTGCCTTAGGCACGGCCTAATAAGTGCCTGTCATTTTTTCACTGACAGGCAATAATGCATTGAAATACAGGAAGAATTAAAAGTCCTCTAGTGGGACAAAAAAAGTTAATACATTTGTTTAAAAAAAAAGACAAAATAAAAAATAAACATTTCTTTCCATAACAATAGCTTTTATTTAACAAAACTGATTAAACATATAAAACGATACATATTTGGTATTTCACTTCACCGTAAAGACCTACAGAATAAAAGATAACACATTATTTATACCGCATGGTAAAAGCAATGGTAGAATTGCTTTTTTAAAAAAATTTGCATTACCCCCCAGGAAAACTGTATAAAAGTTAAACGCTATATAAGTTAAATGCTATATAAATATGTACACCAAAATATTGCTATTAAATAATGCAAATCAATCCGCAAAAAACAAGTCCTCATATATGTATGTAAATCTAAAAAACGTATGACCGTACGCAGCGAAAAACTAAAAAATTCCCTGCGTCCTCAAGGCCAAAATTGGATGCATTCTTAAGGGGTTAATAGTCACCGTTATACAGCTGGGCTTGGGTAGATAGTCATTTCATTATTTATAATGCAGATATTTGATATCCATGGAGAAGCAGCAGTCGAAATTAATAAAATAATAAGCTCTTATCAATCTCTGCTCGGGGATATGAACAGCTCAAAAGGTTAACAATGTGATGATGGAATTGTGCTCCACTTACTGCCCTCTTGAAAATCACCAGTTACTACTTCAACTTAAAGGAGTAGTGTCACTTACTTAACATTTTAGTAAACAACAGTTGTAACTCTAGACCAAGGTCTCAAAACTCACTACTTTGTTACTGTGGATATAAAACAGATTTCTGGAGGTGTCCGTGCTCTCCGCAATAATTCAGCATTTATATCAGTCAGCCTGAAGTGTGTGTGGCCTGAAAAGGATCCTGACACCACCAAGAACCAAAAATCAAAGGGATCGATACCGAGCTTGAGAGAAAATGTGGTAAGAAAATTACTCATCTTTGTTTTTGGCCAACATATGTGTGTTCTAAGCAAACAAAGGATTCGGAAATTAGATCTTGAATTATCCGGCCATGCACACAACGTGCCCCTCACTTGTGGGTGTTCAGCTACTCGACCTTAGTTACAAAAGGGAAAAATGTTGAGGCATTCTCTTGAGTGTGTGCATATATATATATATATATATACACACACACACACACACACACACACACACACACATATATATATATATATATATATACACACACACATATATATACACACATATATATGTATAGTTTAAAATATCAAGTACAATATTCTAAAACATTAGCATTTGCCCTGTTAATACGTAATCAGATGAGGAATGCGGACGTACCCCTATGTTTACATTTTGATTCCATAGACATGCTCCATGTCAACATGTGCAGCGTTACTACATATAGTATTTTCAGGTCAGTATATATGTGAAGGACTA
Source organism: Rhinoderma darwinii (assembly GCF_050947455.1). NCBI lineage: Eukaryota > Metazoa > Chordata > Amphibia > Anura > Rhinodermatidae > Rhinoderma > Rhinoderma darwinii. Next base: position 368,113,015 of record NC_134690.1, on the reverse strand, counting down.
CATGATTAAAGGGGTAGTCTCAGACACAAACTCCATCCATATGCATGCCTCCAAACCATAGAGGAGTAAAAAGGAACTGTAGCACTCCAAATGTAAAAAAAAAAAAAAGGAAGGGTGTTTTTATTAACATAAACATGTATACACTGGAATTTGGAGTGCTGCGATTCTTTCTTCCTGTGTATGATAATATTTGTCAGTGAAACCAGTAGACTCAAAACTGTTGTGCAGCGCAAAATGGATCTCAAAGGGGCAAATGTACTCCCAAAATAGGCATTTGCAAGGTTTGAGTAGTCCCCAAGTGGTTTGGGGGCATGGCTTCAAATGTCCCCTGAATGGAGATTAAAAAGTTGGGAGGTATGCATATGCCCCATTACGGCATATGGACGTCATAGAGGGGAATGGTCTACTCAGGAACCCCGTCTAAGAGCCAACTAAGAATGAGTGGCTCCCGCTCTGACAGACCTGACCCGTCCCAGTACTACATGGTCCACCATTGATTTAAATGGCCATCATATAATACTACATTTACCCTGTATAGGGAGGGGGGAATGAATAGGCAAGTTTCATTATCGATAACAGCGGATTGCTGGTCGTTCCAGAGCAAGGTGGCTGTTTTTAGACAATGTTAGAAGTTAAATATTAAATGGAAAAAACTAACTTAAAATTACAAAAAGTTAGGATGGGTTTATTCCACCAGAATTGATATTACTCTGATGTCAAATGTAGGAGTAGTGTAACGGTCTGATTCCTGCGATACCCACCAGACAGCACAATGTCATTTATAGCACAATCCTTTCCCACAACTTTGGTTACGGTTGAGGGAATCAGCTGGCCCCATGACTTATGTAGATGCCTTTAAAATTCCAAAAAGTGACCCAATGTGCCTGCAGAAGCTCCTTTCAATATACATCTATGAAAAATAGTATCTCCGCATATCGAAAACTAGAAAGACATTCTTCTGTTTATATTTACCTTCCATTTATTTATGAAGGTTAAGTATTGGCAACTTGCATAATATAGAAATTTCATATAAAGACAGACCTTAGTCTATGGGTTTTCACCACAATATGAGTAGCGAATATATGAATTCACTCCATCGGATCGTGCATATGCTAAACACCATTCAGAGTTTCAACCTGATAGCCATAATGTCTTTACATAGCGCTCGAGCAGCACCCGTGGCATGCAACATTTCGAGGCACGGCACCTTTAGAATGTGGTACCAGGGGTGAAGAGTAAACATAGTTGGGTAAGCCAAGGCCCACGTAACAGTGTTATAGTAGAGCCGGGTACGTGGTACAGGAGGAAGGGAGTCAAGCAATTCATATGAAATCTAGAGTCAAAATATAATAGCTGGGACACAGCCAAACTAGGGAAGCACACCTATAACTGGCACCGAGGCCGGTGTATTGCCATATTAAATACGGCGCCTTTAATCATTTTTGCCTGGACAACCGTGCGTTTTGTGAACTGGATCGTATCGGGATAAGTATGTTACGTAAGTAGAATTTTATTAATTTGGTTGCTAGGCAGCCTGAGCTCACACAGTCTGAGAATACATGAAAGATTCAGTGTCATGGAGACAGAACTCTTTATATTGAGAAATCTACTGTTTCTATTACTAACTTAGTGGATCCTGTTGCACTTTCTGAACACACATACATACACACACACACACGAATTTTGGAAGAATTAAATGGTTTTTTTTAAAACAATAATTACATAGTAGTTCCTTTGACTTTTGATGGTCTAGGAACATAATAACTCATATAAATTAAATAAATGTAGTACTATAATAGAGTATTATATTGTCCCCAAATCTTCTTCAAGTGCCCTTGACTGTTTAGTCTGCATTTGTTTTCCCACAGTAGTTGCCTCCTAGATGGATCACATTGAATGTTTGATTTTCATAAGACGGGCTTATACTAAATTCGAACACATCTCATAATATCAATATGTCTTACACAAAAGCCTAAAAAGAATACATTGTATTCCCTAACAAAGGAATTGCAGAAAATGCCAGAGGGGTTCAGAGATTCCTATCATGAGAGAAATAGATGTAATTTAAGTTACCAAAAAATAGTTAATAATTTGTTAACCTGATATGAAAGTAAAATATAACCAGTTCTTAAACTATAAACTATACCAGTTCTACCAAAACAGAATAAATCTTTATTATATCCACACAGAGGGGAAGATTTATGAAGACTGGCATATTAGACAATAGACTTAATATACAATTTCACTGGAGTAAGATGCGACACACACCTCTTAATAAACGTGTTGTATCCTTTGGCTAGCTGTGCGCCACAATTGTAGCGCAATGACTGCGGTCGTGCGCCAACCATTGCCCCCCCCCACCCTTCCCATTGGACACAAAATAAAAAAGAAGTATACTCAACTCACCTTCTCTCTTCTGGGTCACCTCAGTCTCCCTCAGCATGCCGGCAGCTCATGCAAGGTCCCTATCACCAAGCAGAGCCACGGCCTTATATGCGATACAGCACAATGTCCTGAGTGCTGCGTCTCACACAATGTCCTGAGTGCTGCGTCTCACACAATGTCCTGAGTGCTGCGTCACACACAATGTCCTGAGTGCTGCGTCTCACACAATGTCCTGAGCGCTGCGTCTCACACAATGTCCTGAGCGCTGTGTCTCACACAATGTCCTGAGTGCTGCGTCTCACACAATGTCCTGAGCGCTGCGTCTCACACAATGTCCTGAGCGCTGCGTCTCACACAATGTCCTGAGTGCTGCGTCTCACACAATGTCCTGAGTGCTGAGTCTCACACAATGTCCTGAGTGCTGCGTCTCGTGCTGCGTCTCACACAATGTCCTGAGTGCTGCGTCTCACACAATGTCCTGAGCGCTGCGTCTCACACAATGTCCTGAGCGCTGTGTCTCACACAATGTCCTGAGCGCTGCGTCTCACACAATGTCCTGAGTGCTGCGTCTCACACAATGTCCTGAGCGCTGCGTCTCACACAATGTCCTGAGTGCTGCGTCTCACACAATGTCCTGAGCGCTGCGTCTCACACAATGTCCTGAGTGCTGCGTCTCACACAATGTCCTGAGCGCTGCGTCTCACACAATGTCCTGAGTGCTGCGTCTCACACGATGTCCTGAGTGCTGAGTCTCACACGATGTCCTGAGTGCTGCGTCTCACACAATGTCCTGAGTGCTGTGTCTCACACAATGTCCTGAGTGCTGCGTCTCACACAATGTCCTGAGTGCTGCGTCTCGTGCTGCGTCTCACACAATGTCCTGAAAAACAGCCTCTGATTTTCAGCCGTTTCTGAAGCTGAAAAAGTTTTTTGAGGCGTTTTTTATAGACTTTTTGCAGCTGTTTTTCCATTAACACAATGAAAAACAGCTCCAAAAACAGCTCAAGAAGTGACATGCTCCTTATTTTTGAGGGTATGTTCACACGCTGTGTTTTCAGGCGTATTTCGGGGCGTAAATGCCCCAAAATACGCCTGAAAAAATGGTAGCTAAACGCCTACAATCATCTGCCCATTGAATTGAATGGGAAAAACGGTGTTTCGCTCAGACGGGGCTTTTTTGACAACGCCGCTGTTATAAAAAACAGCGCGTAAAAAAATGCCCTGTAAAAGGAGAATGTCACTTCTTGAGACGTTTTTCGAGCGGTTTTTCAGTGTCAATAGAAATACAGCTCCAAAAAGTCTAGAAATAACGCCTCAAAAAAAGTTGTCAGCTCCGAAAACGGCTAAAAATCAGAGGCTGTTCCCTCTGAAAACATCTGCGTCATTTTCAGCTGTTTTTGACTTTGCGTGTGAACATATCCTTACTAGGTTATCAGACTGCTTACCCATGCCACAAAATGGCAAATCTGCTTATAAGAAGTTATACCTTATGCAGAAAATGTATTTCTTGGTTCATTTAATGCAAAATTTTTGACAATACTGGCCATTTAAATTTTATTTCTGCTTAACCCTCGTAAAACAAGTTGAAATGGACATGCTATTCCCTTTTTAGTCTCGGCTGTGTGCCTACTTGAGAATGTGCTATGAATCCTTTACACATCATCTACATAACAGCAAGGCAGTACATAAAAGTGTCAAAAATTATTGTGAGGATGAACTCCCTGGACCCAGAGCATAATGAACAACATAAGCACGACTGCCGACAAGATCTATATTTTTGTTAAATAAATCATAGCAATTTGTTGTGAAACTATATTCTTGGTGGAAGATGGACAGCTGTAAGACTGGCATGTCTGCAATGTGGAAGAAAAAAAAACGCAATCCATGCTGAAATTTCACTGCGGAATACAAAACCTAAACAAGCTGTACAATCCAAGACTGCATACAAATCACTGCTACCGGTATTAATAATGCAGGGTCTGGGAGCAGCACAATTAATAGAAGCCAGCTCAACCTCAAGGGTCTCTGGGTACCAGCGCAGTTGTAAAAGTGGAAAGAATGTGTTTGTAAACAAGCCGATTGAGGAAAAGCCAAATTTTGCAGCCATTGTCTAGACCTTTTCTATTTCTGATGCTACTTCTAAAACGATGGCACTGCTTATACTTAGATAACATGTTCCAATAGAAAAGCTCAGTTAATCTTTTATAGACTGGATTATATATGGCCCGATATAGCATTTTGGGTAGTTGTGTTGGGGCCAGGGCTATAGGTTATTTATATTGTGTATGTAACTAAATTGTAAATTTTTTGACTCTACAGTAAGCAGCTCCAGTTATAGGGGAAAAAGCCCTATTCTAAAATCGGAGCTACTGCCACTTCACCTGTTGTATACACAGTTTTTATTAAGAGCTATGAATTCATTGTATCTATGGATGGAGAAAACAGAAGCGATAAAAAAAACAAAAAAAAGCTACAGCTGCATTACTGTCCATACAATGGTATTACTCCTAATACTAATTAATGTTATTTTTTGCGTAATTAAAACTTATACAATTTTCCACAATACTTCCTGTACCAATTCCTCACAGTTTTTAAGATCTTTACTTGTTATCCAGTAGGAATATTCATGGTTTACTTTCATTGGGTACATATTGTCCATGGTCATGTGATGGACACACAGGTGTTGGGATCACTGCAAGACACAGCTCTGATACACATACTGTAACTGTAACGAGCCGTGCACCTGTGTGTACATCACATGACCAGGATGTTCCTACTGAATAACAACAAGCAGAGATCTTGAAAACTGTGAGCAATTAATACAGAAAGTGTATTGAAAAATGTTATTAATTTGAATGATACAAAAAATAACATTATTCGGTGAAACCGGACCACCCCTTTAAACTGTTCCACGTAAACCTGTCTCATGACAGTGTAACGTAGATGAAGGTGAAGTGACGCCTTACATCTCCCACCAGGTTTAACCAATGCCATCCTTAGCATCACATTGGAACTGAACCCAAAAAGCATTAGCATTTGATACTTAATTTCACTTGGTGACTTGGCCCACGGTACGCTTTAGCCCAGTTTCAGACACAGCATTACACCTTACATCTTCCCTGGTAAGTACGATAATTCCACATGGAAAACAAGGCTCATGTTAGGCTGTACATTAATAGACACCTTATAACGTAGTCCTATGTAATACAATCCCCTTTTTCTGTGGGTGCCTGTCTCCTAAGGTACCTTCTCCTCTCTGGGGCAGTGGTAACTTCCCATATGGATATTGGCTCCTGGTTCCCTGTAGAACTAGTCACTGCTGGTTCCTAATTTGCTTTCCTACTTGGTGGCCTTTGGCGAGCCCAAGCATATTTTCCCAACTGGCCAGCACTTCTCAAATTTCTGGTTTGCGCTATTCTCTGCACCACAACTTTGGCGCCTGATCTTGCTTCAACAGCCAGTTAGTATCGACTGTTCCATCGATGATAGAGGGCTGGCACAACTTCGCCTGCTGACATGGCATTTGTTCTATACCGCCGACTACGCCACGATGTAACGTGGAGGTTGGGGGTGCGATGTGGCAGTGTAAGGAGCGCTGCAATACATTTGGTGCCCCGAATATAACTAACCAATGACATTATTAGCTCTATGGACCAGTAATATATCATTACACATAATATTAAAGTTATTATTTTTACTAATTATTATTATAGAACAAGTAGAAGAAACCTGTACAGAATTGATTGTTAGAATATGAAAATAAATGATCAGAGAAGCCAAGAAAAAAGGAAGAGGGGGATAGCAGAAACAATAGAAAAGAAGAGGAAGACTGAACCTCAGTCAACCCCATTTATGTCAATGGATACATGATGCATGCTAATACAAACGTATCTTTTTTGACCATCAGTCATTCACACCTCCATCACACATTGGGGCAGATTTACTAATACCGTCTGAGAGCCCTTAGACAGCGTTAACTAAGACCAGGCAGTCAGAAGACCCAATTTATCACAGTGTTGTATGCTGCATGATATATTTGGCGCATCTAGCTAGACATGTTAGACACGTCACCTTATATCACCTCCTGGTTGGCTTCGTTTACGCCAGTTTTTGGGACATGGCAGCGCATTTTAAGCCAAGCACCATTCCACACTTCCTTGTCGAAAATGGCACCAAAAGCGTTAAACATTTAATTAATATGGTGCACAGCATGCCCGCCAGAATTCTGTCCTATCATCTTTAATATGGAATAAACTAATAAAGTGACCACATTGGATCCATTTTTAGAGGACCGGGATTAAAAAGGCTTTGGGTTATGATGGGTTCTGGTTTATAACAAGTTGTAATATTAAAGCCATTTATCGTCAGCCAAAAATTGTACTACACACATCGCTCAATTTCTACTCAATGCCAAACCTCCCCTGCAAATTTAATTGACATAATATTTATAATATTATATTATTGATGAATCTGCCGCATATTTCATAAATATATTGAAGTCAAATGTAACGTGGTAAAGATATAGTTATTTCCTGTGCTTCTTTTATTCATAAGTTGTTTCCCAATGCACTGATGTAACTAACACTTACGTGAATATCCTGAGGTCAAGTTTGACTTTCATGACTGACGACGAAGGAAATAACTCACTTATCTATATGAGTCACTGAACTACACTGTTAATAATCCACTAACACGTGTCAATAACTTGGAATGATTTCTATTCATTTGAACTAAACAGCTAAAATAGAAATTAAAGACAGGGCCAATATTGGCTCAGAAAAAAAGACAGCCGTGTAATCTGTAGGGTTCTGCCTTTTATACATACAAACCTCAGGTGATCCAGAGGAATGGAAAAAAACGTCCTTGAATGGCAATTTGTTATAAACCCCCAACCAAAAGAGAAAAAAATCCTTTCTGACCTCATACTAATAATCGGACAAGTCCCTGGATCAATAGTCTACATGAATACCAGCGGGTTTTCTTTTATTGCAGTTTAAAAAAAAGGAAACTGAACCCGAATTGCTATCCATCTATGTCCATATCTATCTATCTATCTATCTCATATCTATCTATCTATCTATCTATCTATCTATCTATCTATCTATCTATCTATCTATCTATCTATCTATCTCATATCTATCTATCTAATCTATCTATCTCTCTCTAAATCTATCTATCCATCTATCTCATACATATCTCATACTGTACATATCTCCATCTAAATATCTATCTCTCTATCAATCTTATATCCATCAACTTCATACAAATGTATTTAATATCTATCTATCTCCATCTAAATATCCATCTTAAATATATATATATATATATATATATATATATATATATATATATATATATATACATTAACCATCGATCTTCTACCTATCATTTGCAAATCTCTCTCTCCTATCTCACATCTATCCATCATATATTTCCATTCAAATGCCTATTTATGTCATATCTTTACATATCTTTATATCCATCAACCACTTCATATCTACCTAGCTTTGGATTTCTGTCTTATATATCCCTGTCTATCACTTGATGTTTCCAATAGTAACCAGATTGTGGCAATTTTTCAATAGACAAAAACTATAGGCAAATTTACCGTGGATTTTTTATTTTTCTTATAAAATCCACAGCTGTCAGATTTCTGTCACGGATTGGCCAGCGGATCCACACGCGGGTAAGCCCCATTCAATAAAACTAATCTTTTTCAGCACGGAATAATCCTCAATAACGAACATGCCACCGAATTTTAAATCCACATCCACTATTCTGCGTGCAATTTTTTTCTGAGCGTGTGAATGGGGTATAAAATATCCCATTCACATGCACTGCGGCGGAATGTAAGCAGATTCTATCAGAATCCGGAATCTGCACCTAAATCCTGACAGAATCCTGAACGTGTGAACATGGCCTTAGTGGTTGCTACATGCAACGTGCAATTTCACGCTTTCTGTTCATACCAAACATTATAACAGTTTCTAAATTATTGTGGCGCCTCTTAAAAACAACTGTTTAAATAGGTGTTAAATAAAAGAGAAAAAACACGCAAAGTAATAGTAAGTCCCTTTATTTCGCACACGCAGATGCTTCTGTTGAAGTGCCCTTAGGAAGCTGAGATTTAGCAATGCTGTGAAGTGCTTTTTCTTTACCTAGTCTCTTATTTGAAGCCATCAAACGAATGACCCCAGTTATGTGGCTTCCTTCACTTTAGCGGAGAAGTACAGTTAACCGTCCTGTCAATCATGAGGCTGCAGCAAGTAATCAAATGCAGCAATTTTAGTTGCACCTTAGGGCAGGTCTGGTCAGGAAAAAAACATTCAGCCCAGCGGAATGAAATGGTGTTTGGGAACTCAATACATCCTAGTAATTGTCTCTGCTGAAATCTAACCTCAGCCCAAGTTAATGAACTACAGGTGTGAATCCCATGTCATCATATTTGCCTTGCGGCCATGTAACACTTTCTCAGACATTCGGCCTCCATGAGTGTCACGGTTAATTTACCATATCAACTATCAATATTTCATGTGCCAGTGTCTCTGCAGGAAAAAAAGGCAAGAAGTGGCCTAGGGAGCCGCAGAATGACAATGTTTTACATTGCAATCATCCAGACAATTTGCTCTTACTTTCTTTTCTTTATCACAATTTAGAAAGTCTGGGCAAGAAGTGGACGAGCTGTAAAAGTCTTGACGTTGCTGTAAGTATTATCCTCTCAATTACCAGAGCAATTCGCGTTAACTGGAAGAAGCTACAGTAACTGTGTTGCACTTTTAACAAGTAAAGACTCCCCAAGAAATGATTACTTTAATTATATCTTGAGATTGTGACCTTTTCGCAACAAATGTTCTTTTTATTTTGTTCATGTACGACATTTTTTTATTTGATATTTAGTCTCAAACAAATTAGGGAGATTTTTGTTTGTTTGTTGAAGTTACATTAAAGTTTAAGAAGTTTGGGAAGCTTAAGACTCATGCACATCTCCGTCCAGATTCTTAGACTATGTTCACACATGCGACGGACTCTTCCGTTGATCTGCTACATCAGAGGAACAGAACAATGTAAACACGGTAGCAACAGTTCCATTGCACGACGAACACCACCTGCAGTCTTTAAAGGGAATGTGTCGCTAGAAAAATATTATTTTTTTTTTATAGTTAAACTGTTAGTCAATAAATGATTACACATTGTTCTCATTTTTTTAATTTTTTTCACAAGTCAGGAAATATTAGAAATTAGATTCTAATTTATAACATTTCCATGTGCTGGTAAAGCAACCTCATTGCTTTATGCTGCAAATTTCGTGTAGACACACACGCTCTAGTGTGCTCGCACAATGCCCCCTCCTTTCTCCTGGCTAGTGCCAGGAGAAAGGAGGGGGTTGAATGTTCAAACCTCCTACACTGTGTGCCGCCATTTTTTGAGCGAATGCACAGTGTAGGAGGATTAGATACAGTGTAATTACACAGTATAACACGAACATACACAAACCTAACTTACCTGCTCCTGCCGCCGCCGCTGCCTCCGCTCCTAGTCCTTACTTCTGAACATATGGACGTAAGCCGCAACCGGAAGTAGTCATCTTACTGTCTGGCTGCGGCTTCCGGTCCACATGAAAATGGCGCCGGATGTCGCTCGGCCGAAGACCTTCCTCTTGGACTGTGTGGGAGCGGCGCATGCGCCGTTCCCACACAGGCGGCGTACGCTATAGTGAATGGAATGGCTCCCGTTCGCATTCACTATGGGGATGTATGTGCCGTATTCCATCTCTGTATGTGTCGTTAATCGACACATACAGAGATTTAAAAAAAATGGCAGCCCCCATAAAGAAGTAGAAGAAAGAAAAAAGAAAAAAGTAAAACACAAATAAATAAAATGTATTTTAATAACATACTAAAAGCAAAAACATATAAAAAAAATATTATTTCGCGACACCTGTCCTTTAATAGGTTTTGTCGGCGTGTCCGTCGTTCTACAGGAGACAATAGCGCAGCATGTTGCGCTATTGTCTCTGGTAAACCAGGCAAGATTTGCAACAGAGGCCCCTAATGGAGCCCCCAACGCAGATGTGAATGAAGCCTTAGTTGTATGAAGCTTTTACAGGACACCTATAGACTTCCATAGAGACCTACTCTACCTCTAAAAATTGTGACATGTTCCATTAAAACCCATATTGCAGTGATATTAACCTACAGACCTAATGGTTCTAGATGAGAATGATACAATATATGGCGGCACACAGAGTACCTGCAGTTCTGTGGCCACAGAGGCTTCATGGGCCCCCATAAAGGCTTCTACATACGACTCTGTACCAGGGATTTCCAATCTGTGGTCCTCCAGGTACTGCACCACCACATCTTCCATACGTTGGAAACCACTGCTCTATAGCATTCATAGCACATACATATGCAGGCATTTGATTTAACTAGAAGCTAGTGTTATCTTGGAGCCAACTGATATAAGCCTGAAGCTGTAGCAATGTTAGCAATTGTTAGAAAGTTGATAAGCCATATTCTGTATGTTGGTTTGGTCCATTACAAGAATGCCGCTTCTGTGAGCATGTAGGAGGTAAGTTAGATTTCTACTACTCAGTAATGGACACAACCAGGACTATTTTTGGGTTGTATGTATGAATGCACCCTATAAAAAAACTGTTTCTCCAATATACTTCTGATCCTATTATCCAAGCCCTTAAATTAAAGGTAATATCTCATGCTCAGAACTTTTTATTCAGTGGCAAAAACACTCAAACTAAAAGTAACAATATTAAGACGAGCAGGAAAAAAAAATCAGCACGTAGAGGTTCCTCTCTGGAGATGAGCCTGGCTTATTTACTAGGATCTGATAAATCACAACCAGGACATCTTCATGTACGTTTCTTGAGATGTTTATAATTTAAAGGAGTAATTAGTTCTGAGACCGTTCCATAATTTAAAAGAAATATTTCCTGAGCCAGCTCCTTTTAGAATAATTGTTAGCAATCCATTTATAAATTGCCAATATATTCCACAGTAGGATGAGCGTGTGGAATATATGTCCTATTAATTGGCAGCAACAAGTTATAGAACACAGACATATTGCTTGTGACATTAACTAGCCACAATTTTCTCTTGATTATTCTGCCCTGAGTAGCAGGTATTAGAACATGGAACAGTAGGAAGATATGACGGGTTCAAAGGAATTCACGGCCTCTTAACTCTTACACATGAGAATGGCCGACTTATCTTTGATGCAAAGTTATGTACATTTAAATAAGCCAGATACATAAACTACAACAAAAGCAAACAATGAAACAATATAAATCTCCAAACATTCTTACGGCGAGCTTCGGTGATTCAGATAATTCACTTTCTGCTACACTTTACCATTTACTGTATAATTCTAATAGAAAACAGAAAAATCTGCAATGTAACATACTTAAGATTTTTTTATTGTTACTATTAATTATTTAACAATGTATTGATCTAACCATCCAGCATTCAATATCAATATTCATAGACAATCGTATAACTGATAACCCTACCCTGCTCTTATCAAACATAAATAAAAATGAGTGTGAACAAAAAATGTGGCCATAAAACACAGAACAATAGTTAGAGGACAATGTACAGATAGATTAAATGGAGTTGTAGACATCAGATAAAAAAAAAAAAAAAAGGATCTTACATTTAGTGAAATGTGGTAAATTGGTGACTGTATTACACATTGTCATATTGAGTCCATCATAGCAGAATTCACTTTTGGACAGACTTTCCTCTTTATCTCATAAAGGGTGGGTCCTAAGCGGGGCACTATTCTGTGTTCTCTATATGCCAGCATGTTCTTGGTTCTCCGTTTCCTCCCACACTCCAACACACGCTTGGAGAACATACAAACTCCATGTAGTTGTTGTCCTTTGTGGGCTTTAAACCCTGGACCTTAGAACAGTAAGGGTCTTATTACACGGCCCGACATAGGCCGTGTAAACGAGTAACGATCATCGTGACCACTCGTGGATCGGTACTCAATTGTTCCTTTCAGAAGGAGTTATGTTTCGGAGACAAGAAATCATTACTACGATCGCTCGTCCTCATATCTTTCTATTATGTCGGCAGACAACGACAATATTTCTTGCAGCATAAACGATACAATCAGCCAATGAACGAGGGTTTGCTCGTTCATCATCTGATCGCTGCCCTGTTCACACAGGGCAATGATCGGGATCGACCATTCACATGAACGCTTGTTTGCCTGATAATTGGCCCGTGTGAAAGCGAACTATTGAGTAACTGTGATACCCTATCTTTTCATGAAAGCCTATTGACATTAGATTATTGGCAAGACCTGCTGTTTTTATTGTAAACTAGAGACAAAAACAATTGCCCAAGAAAATTCTTTAGGATGTATCATTGTCAGCAGTCTATACTGTAATTTCCACTATTATTAAATTTTTTAGCTTGCAAAGGGGATGTTTTTTTTTCATGCTAAGTCCACTAATGAAGTGTAAATTTGGCATATTTTGACCTATGACCCATAATTTGGTCTTAAAGGCTATTGAAACCTTTGCATTATTTCCTTTTTTTTTTAATTGATATAATTATATGTATTTTGTACTAAAAAAAAATCTAAACCCTAAAAAAATTTCTTTAATTAAAAATTATGCTTTGATTTGGTCATAAATCAGCTTAGAAGGTCATTCAGGAGAAGAGGGAAGGGGGTGCATAACTAGCCATGAGACAACCAGTCTGACGGATTTTCTAATGAACGGAATTCTGCAACTTGCTATGTAGTGTATATACATACCAGCTGTAGAAGCCAAACAAAGCAAAACATTTTTATTAAACCCAGTTAGAAAAATGTTCTTTTCTTCGAACAAAAGCCATACAATGTAATAAAAAATATATGCCGATTTGTCAATAGGCTCTAAAGAGGTTTTTAATTATTTTAAATCAAGCCAACCACTGTCCTTATACCCTATTAGAGCATAGGGGCGCCATAGAGGTGGTTCCCCCCATTCCCCCTATTATGTGTAAAAAGGGAGATCCTTACAGTAAGAGCGGCTCCTTCTCTGAAGGACCCAGCTGGTCCATGGCAGCCGTTTTTTAATGGCCAATCTTGAATGGTGGTAGGTATAAGTATTCTCACAACAAGGTCATATTAACACCGGCAGACTTGTCTGAACGTTATGATGAAGGCTGTTTCATCGCGATCTATTTAAGACGTTAAATGCCACAATGCAACATCTAATTGTTCCTGTTAAGATAAATGAGTAATAAGAACATCTACTGAAGATCCAAAGAATTTTTGATGTCTCCTGCTACTTAACTTTATATCTTTCATGACAATTGCTAAATCAGTGATTAATGTTAATTGTAGAAACCAAATGTGATCTAATGAATCAGGCACATTACAAATACCCTGGGAGCATGTGAATATTATTTTCGAATAGTAGAAAAGATGCCTCATTACCATTACAGTCAGTAGCATCCTTCCCCCTAAAGACACAGACAAAAGCCAATGCTGTTATGATGCATTTTAGCTAATGTCCTTATTTTTCTGAGATGACTGTTATCATGGATTCTAGGTCAATGGGACCCCAAACTAAGCATTCCTAATGGAGCTTCCTAATGCATATTAAAAGTAAAATGTCAGTATATACCAGATACTTTACTCCGCAAAGAATAAACAGAAGATGATTATCTAATGGGTGAAAAGCGATAATAGATGTGCAATTACCGTATTTTCCGGACTATAAGGCGCACCGGATTATAAGGCGCACTTTCTATGAGCGCCTTGTAAGCAATCATGTTTCATATATAAGGCGCACTGGATTATAAGGCGCAGCACATTACCGTTAAATAAACCATTGCTCAGACTGCAAGTCAAAATTTATTACACTTTTTAACAATAACTTGCAACTGGTTCAGCTGTAATTGCAAATCAAAACGTTAAGGGTATGTGCACACACACTAATTACGTCCGTAATTGACGGACGTATTTCGGCCGCAAGTCCCGGACCGAACAGTGCAAGGAGCCGGGCTCCTAGCATCATACTTATGTACGACGCTAGGAGTCCCTGCCTCGCTGCAGGACAACTGTCCCGTACTGTAAACATGATTATACTACGGGACAGTTGTCCTGCAGCAAGGCAGGGACTCCTAGCGTCGTACATAAGTATGATGCTAGGAGCCCGGCTCCTTGCACTGTGTTCGGTCCGGGACTTGCGGCCGAAATACGTCCGTCAATTACGGACGTAATTAGTGTGTGTGCACATACCCTTACCGTACTTTTTCAGTTCATTCCTCCACCAGAAATCCATCAAATCCGTCATCTTCAGTGTCGGAGTTGAACAGTTGGGCGATTTCGGCATCAAGCATGGGGTCCTCCTCTTCATTATCCGAGTCGGTTTCGTTGCTGCTGCTAGGCTCTTCAGTGGTGATTCCAGCCTTCCTGAAAGCTCGGATGACACTGGAGACTGATACATTCTTCCAGGCATCCACGATCCACTGGCACATAGTGGCATAACTCGCACGGCGTTGCCTCCCTGTTTTGGTGAATGTGTGGTCACCTTCTGTCATCCAATGCTCCCATGCAGCTCGCAATTTAACTTTAAATGACCTGTTGATGCTGATATCTAGCGGCTGGAGCTCTTTGGTTAATCCACCAGGGATGACAGCAAGCTCCGAATTAGTTTTCTTCACTTGGGCTTTGACAGTATCGGTCAAGTGGGCGCGCATCGAGTCACAGACCAATAGGGATGGGGATTTGTGAAAAAAGCCACCCGGTCTCTTGACGTAGACCTCCCTCAGCCACTCACTCATCTTCTCCTCATCCATCCAGCCCTTTGGGTTAGCCTTAATGATGACACCAGCAGGAAAATTTTCTTTAGGCAAAGTCTTCCTCTTGAAAATTACCATGGGTGGTAGTTTCTGGCCATTAGCCTGACAAGCGAGAACTACAGTGAAAGATGACTTCTCATTTCCTGTGGTACGTATAGATATCGTACTGGTCCCTGTTTTCTCAACAGTACGGTTTACGGGGATATCGAAAGTGAGGGGAACCTCATCCATGTTAATAATGTGTTCTGGCTGGATATTCTTTTCATTTATCTTGGTTATGCAGTAGGTGCGGAAAATGGCCAGCTTCTCTTCATAATCCTTTGGTAATTGCTGGCACACAGTAGTTCTGGTGCGAATGGAGAGATGACGCCTTTGCATGAAACGAAAGCACCATGAAGGACCTCCTCGAAAGTCCTTGATCTCCATGTCACGTGCTAAAGCAGTGGCTTTGAGTCTAATAGAGACAGTGGAGACGCTTCTACATGCGTTTCTCTGTTCCATAACCCACTGTTCTATTTTGTCCTCCAACTGTGGCCACCTTGCTTTGTTTCCTCGGAAACTCAGTTTGGTCTTCTTTACTTGGCGGAGGTCATCTTCTTGTTTTCTCCACTTACGCACCATGGATTCATTAATGTTGAATTCTCTTGCAGCTGCCCTATTTCCATGCTCTACTGCATAACTTATAGCTTTAAGCTTGAAACCTGCATCATAAGCATGTCTCTTAACAGGAGGCATTTTTTGGGGTAGTGGGTATAGTTAACGCTAAAGCAAAGATATATTGCAAGGATCCTACAGAGCTGTAAGTATCACTCAGTGTGGCTCCTGATTACGGTGGCCGTAATGCTCAATCCATTTATGGATACTGTAAAAACCCAAGTGAAGAATAAATTCATAGGCGCACGGGGGGGAGGAGCATGGTGTGTGCTGTGGTATGCCGCCGCCGACCCCTGCCGCCCACGATAGAGGTAAAGGATCCTGTATGAACCCCTCTCTTTACTGTCGGGTTCATATATAAGGCGCACCGGATTATAAGGCGCACTTTCTATTTCTGAGAAATTCTCAACATTTTATGTGCGCCTTATAGTCCGGAAAATACGGTATTTAATATTTTGTAAGCCTTAAACTAACTGTATTCATTTACATAAGAGCCCACTCAGTCGAACGTCATTGTACAGGTTTAGAAATCAGGAGGGTTATGTAACTCTGGTTATCTAAGGGCTGTTTGCACAATGTGACCAGTATCTATTGAACGAGATATCACAAGGCTGATGAATAATGATTAGGAGCCGATCATTACAAAAGCTAAAGGCTCATATACGAAACTTCAAGCAAAGTTGTTGCCTACAGCAATCTACATGTCTTTGTAGTGCATGTAAGAAAACGATTGGAAGCTGGGGGGAAATACATTCACTTGTATACGAAGTTTCCTACATGTCCACCAGTAGGTTGATATTTGATGTTTGGCCGGTATTCTCTCTGATCAAGCTAAAGGCACTTGACATTTGAACATAAATTGAAACAAATCATCACAAGTATAAAACCTTGAGTCAGTTTGTCTTAAACACCGTATATCTATATGTTTCTGGGAAAGCAGGATAAGAGCCATTACCACAGGTCCACCGCTAAGGGATCAAGGACAATTATGGCTTCGTACAAGCTCCAAGTTGTATGGAGCGGTAATGTGGCACCCATATTAGTCTATGGAACCATATTACACCTCTGTATATTTTAGGTGTTTTTTTCTATTTTTTAAAGTGGCTTTTATTAAAGTTTTTCAATCGTTTTGAGATGCAGCTTCTATGTATCTACCATACATAGAAGCCGTATCATTCACCAGCAGCCAAATCCCGAACTCAGCTGAACGGACGTCTCGGCTGAGAGTGGGTCCTGTGTGTCTCTAATACACAGGTTCACCATATATCAACTTAGATGTGATCAATATTCTGATGATCCTGTGTGTTAGAGAAACACAGGACCTGCTCTCAGCCGAGCCATCAGTACACTTCACTGACGGAATTGGCTGATCGCGAATGATGCAGGATACATGAGAATACATAGAAGCTGCATCTAAAACAACATAAAAACACTTCAAATATACATATCATAATAATAATAATAATAATAATAATAAAAACAAGCTTCCAAAGGTGTTCATAGCCTTTAAGTTAATGTGCCTTAAAATGTTCACCCTTGAAGACCATTTTTTTTATCTATAGGAGTTGGAAATTCTGTGTTGATTAATTTGATTTATAGTGGTCACAGCACAGGTTTTTCTCAGCTCAAAATCCCCTGTACAGACACAGTGTCAATATTTTTACAATGGGAATGATTTTTCCTATCAATATGGTCAAACACTTTATTTCCCCCAAACAGGAGGATTATCATTACATGGAGTATAACAATAATATTCATCTGCAGAGAAAAAAGCTTGAAGCTCATCCAATAAATTTTCCAACTCACGGAACAGATTTCCTTTATTCGGAAACAATCATTTTGTTGCCATAGACTCACATTTTATTGGCGCAAACATTCTTCCTTATTTAGATTGTTCTTATTTATTGCTATACAAATCTGTACTTCATTTGATGGAAGCGTCTGAAGATCCATTTCTAGAGTCGCAACAATTGGTACATGGCTAGTAAATCCTTTACAACAAGAGAAGCGAATGAAGGTGACAAGCTCTTCTATTGTATGTTTTTTGGAACCAGGCCCTGTATGTTTTAAATTCTGTTTGTGAAAACTGAAATTCCTTGGTTATGGCAGATGGTGTTTGTGATAAATCTGCCTCTAGCATAATAACAGTAACCAACAACTTATCCTTGGGGAGAGCAGAACTGAAAAGTGATTTTAAAGGAAATAATAGATATTTGCTCTGTATTTCTAAAAGGAAAATTGGGACATAAACCTATATGAAGTTCTAAGCTTCTTTATCATCAGTTTGCTGCCCCCACATTCATGCAAGCAATCCGTGTATAATGACACTGACAATGGAAAGGTTTTGAATATTTTAAAATGAACTTGTGTTGCTATGAAAGCAATCTACTAAGGTATTAGCAACGTCTAGCTGAAACCCAAGGGCATCATTGTGCCTATTTTTGGTTATTTGACGCCTGCTCTACGTCCGTGGAAATGGAGCTACGTAGGGAATGGTAATGTCCAAGATTTCCTGTCCAGAACTAGGTGTGTGTGTGTGTGTGTGTGTGTGTGTGTGTGTGTGTGTGTGTGTGTGTGTGTGTGTGTGTGTGTGTGTGTGTATAAACTGGATTATTAGAATTTTACTGTAGCTTTGAGTCATATAAAAAAGGCATTAGATGTAACATTTAACATTAACAATCTGAATGATTTTGTTACTAAAAATGATCAGTTCTGGCCGTATGGAATCAGCTCCATTGGTCAGATCACTTATTGCTATAATGCTTTGAAATAGGCGACTCACCTCTCGAAATTTGACATAAGAAAATGCAGGAATGCAGGAGAAATATCTATCAAAATGCTGACCTCCGATAGCCAGGGAAGGTTTCTTGATAAGAATGAAACTCTCACCTTTCTTTATGATTGGCGCACTCTTGCATACCGCTTATATCTACTGTAAGCACTGAATGTGGACTAACTCTGCTATGGATTTAAAGAGGCTCTGTCACCAGATTACAAGTGCCCTATCTCCTACATAATGTGATTGGCGCCACTGTAATGTAGATAACAAGTGTTTTTTATTTTGAAAAACAATTTTGCGCAAGTTCTGCACAATTTTAGATTTATGCTAATTACTTTCTTAATAGACAACTGGGCGTGTTTCTTTACTTTTTTTTTTACCAACTGGGCGTTGTAGAAAGAAGTGTATGACGCTGACCAATTACGCTGTACTGTCACATACTCCCACATTAACTTTACTGAAGTGTCTTGAGAGTGAATAGACATCGCTTTCAGCCAGGATGCGATGTCTATTCACACTC
Source organism: Rhinoderma darwinii (assembly GCF_050947455.1). Classification (NCBI taxonomy): domain Eukaryota; kingdom Metazoa; phylum Chordata; class Amphibia; order Anura; family Rhinodermatidae; genus Rhinoderma; species Rhinoderma darwinii. The sequence continues at coordinate 368,093,856 of NC_134690.1, read as the reverse complement.
CCGACACTTCGCTAAAGTTTCAGTGAATGACAGCATAGCGTGATCTTGCGAGATCACGCCGTGCTGTGTGAATAAGTTCCCAAGAAACTTCACCGAAGTGTCCGGAGTGTGAATAGACATTGCATGCTGGATGGAGGCAATGTCTATTCACTCTCAAGACACTTCGGTAAAGTTAATGCGGGAGTATGTGACAGTACAGTGTGATCTCGCGAGATCACGCTGTGTTGCGAGTACTGCTAAAAATGAATGGAGAGAAGTGTATGACGCTGATTGATCAGCGTTATACACTTCTCTTTACAACGCCCACTTGGCAAAAAAAAAGTAAAAACACGCCCAGTTGTCTATTAAGAAAGTAATTAGCATAAATCTAAAATTGTGCAGAACTTGCTCAAAATTGATTGTTTTTCAAAATAAAAAACACTGTTGTTATCTACATTACAGCGCCGATCAGATTATGTAATATGCAATTTGAGAAAAACGGGAACAAATTGCGGTGGCCAATAGGCCTGACCGGTTGGTATTTCGGCTGCAGCACTCACTTCTATCTACAAGTTTAACGCGATTTATCTACGGCCCTGCGGTAAGCATTCAATTGTCGTATACTGACTGCTACTTCCGGGCTTACTCACACTATGTGGCGCCGTGTTTTTTCCTTTTATTTCAGATTATGTAGGCACTTATAATCTGATAACAGAGACTCTAAGATCCATTTAGACGTCCCGATATCAGCTGTGAAAACCAGCGCCGACTCCAGTCATAAGGAGAAATGATAGGTATGTATAGGGACGAACAATTGTTTACACTAGGAGATGTGCTGCCCACTAGCGACCATTTCATCTGCCGCATAAGATCAGCTGAAGTATGCCTAATTATTGGTCCATGTAAAAAGCCCTTACTTCTGTATATTGGATGCTCATCAGTCTTTCAGAGTAAACATATGGAACCATGGCTGCTAGAGGTGAATGGGTGAATGTTTACATCTGCATATCATTCTACTGTAAATTCCAGGTTTATAGGAGCCCGGGGACTAACGTGGTGCCATCTACCAGTGGTGCTGAAATCTGTGCCCTGGATGCTTCCCTGGTGAAAGTGCCATTTACAATGTGCAAAGACTGATCATCTTCATTAGATCAAGAAGGTCCACATAAGAAGCCATGTTCGCCCATTTACTTTCTTACCTCAATAATCTATAAAGAAATTAGAGAGATTAGCGGGAGAAAAAAATGTACCAACCCTGGTTCTTTTACCTTTTCTTCTCCAGTTGCCTGGTCCAAGAGTGGGTCTGATAGAATGGTCATAATATTAAGAAGTGGAAGGTCTACCCTAATATACAAAGAGCCTATGTATGGACTCATAGTCTACTGTCAGTAATCATGCAGAGCAGATTAACTACTAATGAAAAAAGATTAAATATTCATTTTGTTAGGCTGAAACTAAACAGGAATAAAACATTTCCTTTAACACCTTGTAGCTATAGATAAGCAAATCGAATCCACACGAGTCAAATTAGTTATCAATTTTCCAAACGTTTCAGATTTAAGCGGCCACCATTTTACAGATCAGAAGAGAAAATAATGGTAAAAGAAGGATCACATGACCTTGGGCGGCGGCCCGGCAGGCTTCCCCATAATACCTTGCAGGCAGCCCTCCCTCTATCACAGCCAATAATGAGGGATAGAGGTGTGTGTCACTGATAACTCAGTGGATGACGTCCTATGAGTGATAGCCACTATAAACAGAGAGTGAGAGATAGTAAAACAGAATACAGACAGATAACTGATTAATGTCAGTCGATGTGATTCATAGTGAGCAGAAGAGCTAGTTAGATTTACAATAGTTTAAAGGAACAGTGTTACCACAAAAATTTTTTTAATATGTTAAAGATGTTAGTGCTTTATTAAAAACGTTTGGATTAATTTGTGTGTTTGTGTGTTACTTTTTCTTATTTTTACACTTTTTCTTCCCTATGGGGGCTGCCATTTTTTTTTCCATTTCTGTATGTGTCGATTAACGACACATACAGACATGGAATACGGCAGCTCCAGTCCCATAGGGACTGCGAACGGGGCCCGTTCCATCCACTAACATTGTACGCCGCTGTGTGGGAACGGCGCATGCGCCGCTCCCACACAGTTCACTTTGAAATGCGCGCCGTCCGGTGCCATTTTCCTGTGGACCGGAAGTCGCGGCCGGACAGTAAGATTACTACTTCCGGTCGCGGCTTCCGGACTTGTGCACATGGAGCAGCGGCAGCAGACGGAGCGGATGGACCGGAGGGAGCGGCGGCGACTGGAGCAGGTAAGGGATTTCTATGTATGTTTGTGTTCAGTGTGTGTTTACTACTGTATGTAAACCTTCTACACTGTGTGTTAGCTCAAAAAATGGCGACACACAGTGTAGGAGGTTAGACCGTTCAAACCCCTCGTTTCTCTCGGCACTAGCCAGGATAAAGGAGGGGGGGATGCTGAGAGCTCACTAGAGCGAGGGCTTTTTACCCAATTTTGCAGCATAAAGCAATGTGGTTGCTTTACCACATGCAATGCTGCAATTTTGGGAATGGCTCCATCTAGTGACCAGTGCTGGGAAATATTATAAATTAGAATCCAATTGAATCAAATTTATAATATTTCCTGACTCGTGAAAAAAAATAAAAATTAGAACAATGTTTAATCACCTACACACTAATAGGTTAACTGAAAAAAAAAAAATCATGTTTTGCTGGCAACACATTCCCTTTAATAGAGAGAGAGATTTTAGAGACAGATAAGAGTTAGTCAGTGTCAGTGTATTAGTTGGTAGGCACAGGTAGCCATTGCTGTGAGTGAGTGCTGCTGCAGCTATACAATTCTTACATTAATTTGTGAATCACCAATCTTCATCACATCATTCACTAATTTTCTTCAATAAATATTAATCCTGGTGTTGATAGCGTGCCACTGCCTTCTGAAACTGACGTCACTCAGTGTTTTGCATATATCGAATAGTGCCACCAAAAGGGAATAATTTTTGTTCCGTTTTTTAATTTTAAAAAGCATTAAAAAAACGACAGTGCAGTGTGTCTTAAAAAGGCTGATTGTTACCACCGGCTACCATTTGTTAACCCATATTCATATATATCGCTGACAGTTTGACATTACTAACGCTGCCAAGAGCTTGAAAGGTGTTGGATAAAGTCCTAGAAGACCTCAGAGTGTCATACACTATTTTTCAATGCAATCAGGGCAATTTTGATTCACAACAAATTTGTTTTGACAGAATCAAATCTGATGGACGGTTAGAATCGGACCTGAAACGGGAAAATCGCTCATCTCTGTAGCTCTTAGTCTTACAGAAATAGTTTACGAAGAACAATAAACATTCAAATTTATGAAAAATATATGTATCCCATCTGTATTTTCCTGTGACATTAACGAAGCCTGATAAAATTAGTTAATTGTTAATATTCAGTCACCCAGGAGTGGATCTGTGGAGCAGAATTGATTAATTAAAATACCAACAGTACTTAACAAGTGCCCTACGAACCTCGCTCAACGCAGCTCTTCTCAAACTGATAACAGGCAAAGGATTGTTGTTAAGCATATAATTACATAGGTCTACCACAGGGGCAGACACTAAACTGTTCTATGTGACTCTAAATGACCCCAGTTGCTGACATTGCTCTTTAAATGTTTTAGACTTTTATTAAGACTTTTTGGGGCACTAGGACGTTTCTTGTCTAAATTAGCACGGCTATCCAGAGTCAACACATGGATATTTCAACGGTCATAACAGAAAAGCCCTTCCTTATTTAAGGGATCAAAAAACAAGAAAATATTGATTTTCCTTTGTATCAAAAAGATACAACATACTGAAGAAGCCATAAATGATATAAAATGGATATACTCTGTACATAATATATGTTACATAACTGCTAGTAGCACATTTATTTACTATACATCCACACTTTAGGCAAGTTTGGGACTTTAGCACAAACGCAACATTTCTGATTTCCGCTCTATGGATGTTACGAACATTAATTATACATATAGAAATGAGCTGATTGAGCTGCCCAATAATCCTATTTGTCAAAATTTTCCAACCAATACAGCACAAAATGTATCTGTTGGAACTATTGTAGCAGCCATATAAGGCTAGTCCTCCAAGGGGTGTCCAGAACGGTCTGGTAATATCCTTTGGAATATTACAATTCAGGTGTCATTAGACATTCCTATTATTAGCACACGTTAACATCCTAAAGATGGAGTGGGGAATGAAAAGGTGCTCGGCAGACCTGTACCTGCAACAGTGTTGAACCAACTTTGTAGCTTTCCTACAAAAGTTAACAGACAGTTCAAAATTAGAACTCATAGCTACAAATTCCTGCATACTTTACAAATTGCTTTGAAGAACCTGTAGTGTGTGATCAAGCACAGGACGATCCCCAGTGAAAGTGCACATGCCAACTAGCCCAGCAGCATGGAGTTGTGCATACAATGGAAAATAAAAAAGGGAAGGTGCTTCTTTTTTCCATTTTTGATGATAGTCCTACTCCCTATAGCAATGGTCAGAAACCTGCGGCACTCCAGCCGTTGTAAGAGTACAGTTCCCAATATGTCCAAACAACAGGCTGCTTCTCTGTGTACCGAACTTGGACTGTTTCCTTACCACGTCTCTTCCCCACACTACAACCTGCTGCCTCTTAGCTGTGCACCGAAGTTGGACTGTTACTTGACTACTCTTGCCGTTAGCACCTTCCTCCTTGATCGTTTCAGCCACAGAGATAGGCAGAGGTAACACCAGAACTAATGTGCTTTATTCTAGCGGAAATGGACAGAAGTTGACTTAATTGATATTGGTGTGACCTCGGCCTTTGTTAGGCCCAGCTCAGAGTTAAAACGGAAACAGAGGCCCTACCAAAAATCCACAATAGGGCCGAGTAATTTTAAGTTACACCTTTGCAATGAATGAATAAGTGAATATTATTCCCTTCAATTCAGAAAAGGCAAAACTCACCCACTGTATCTCAATAGCAGGAGAACTGTGAACTGATTTGTAAGTCGGTGAGTCACAAATCAGGCAGATCAATAAGTTCATCTCCAATTACATAAATGATCCCTGCAGCAAATGTTGAAAACCGGTAGAAAGTGTAAAGTTACTGACCCCTCAAGTCCTCACCACCAGTCTTGCACTTCCAAAGCTCACAATTTATTATGTAAAGTCATGTGCTTATGTCTGTAATGCCGTTTTTCTCACACTCAGCAGGCTATTTTATCATAAATAATTTAATTACCATTTAATGATGTGCCTTAATAATGTGCCAGTTATCCTTGAGCGCCTGCAAAATTGATATTTCTTCTAAATGCAGTTAATTTATTATATGTTTGTTTGAGAAACTATGGGAAATAGCACTTTAAATAAAGAACCTGCTAAACTACAGGCAAATATCTTTTTTTTTTTTTTTTAAATTAACGTGAGATTTAAGGTGCCCGTACAAAATAAATGGAAGTTAACCAAACCCGCTGATTTCGGCAGGACCGGCGGGCTATCTAATGTGTCTGGGAGGAATAGCTATCTATCCATAGTAAGCTATCCATATTGAATGAGAACTGTATAGATTCAGTACTTACCAGTATAAAAAGGAAGAGGACTGCATGTAAGACCTTGTGCCCTATGCAAAACTGTATATGTCTCTCCCAAAAAATTCTAACATAAATAGACAAAAATGCTAATTCATTACCAGACATTATTAGTACCAGGAATGGTAGACCAGTTTTTACTAGCTCACCCACCCAAATTTTATACAGACGTAGTTGGCAGTTGGATGTCAATGAGTATAGTTGGTCAATTGGTAATCAAACAAATTTTGGATGAAGATTTAAAGAGTAACTGCATTTTCAGCAAACTTTTGATATGTCATAGAGAGATATCAGAAGTTTGGATTGGTGGGGTCCGGGTGCTGAGACGAAAATGAAGAAGCACTCAGCTAAGTATCTTCGACTGTGATAGATGAACCAGGCTGAAGACGGCTTACATAGACAATCGGAGTCCGCCGTCTTCAGCCTAACGTGGAGCGCTGATCACAATCGAACGTGCAGGGAGCTCAGCTGAACGCTTCTGCGCCTTCTTTTTTTTTTTGCGTCGGTGGAGGTCTCAGCACCAGTGTCTATCAATAATGATGATGAAAACAGGACCCATCAGCTATGGATGGCCTATCCTGAGGATAGGCCATCAATTCTTAGCGACTGGATAACCTATTTAAGTCAAAGGTAGTATGAAATACACATCAGTGGCTCAAACTGCTGCTAAATTCCTGCATCATGCTTTACACTGCAGCTCGGTCTGCTGAGATTGGCTGCCCAGCACAAGCTCATAATGAAGAATAAAGTGGATTTTTATTGCAGCAAGTATATAATATGTGTGCTGTTATCTGCAAAAGACTGCACCATTAGTAAGAATAAGAAAATGATCAGGTAATTGCCGCACATACACTGAGCCTAATAAGCCTCAATAAGGGGAGGGTATTGTTCTGCTTTAACAGTGGGCTGTGTCTGGTACTGCAACTTAGGCACATTCATCTGAATGGGATTGAGCTTCAATTGCAGAGATTAGCCCACGGACAAAAGTGTCACGGTTTCTCGTTGTATTTAAGACCCTGATGTCCAGGAGGCTGTAATGTGTTCATTGAACATAAATCTTTAGGCAACAATTTTATAAAAGTTGTCATACTTAAAAAGGAAACCATACCAGGAGAAACACAATTAATCACTATATTATTAAATAAACTGCAAATAAACCATAGTATAAACTATGTTGAAATATATACTAAATAACGATAAAATCAATACCCTCAAGCGTCCAAAGTCTCACGCCTATTATACTACATTTTAGATGGAACCAGCTTTGATTTCTGCACATCTTCCCTGGCAGTGAACATAAGTGTGTAGGAGGGATATGTTTTGTATTTCAGACTCAATTTACTGATCCATTCAGTCGTCTATAAATATTTAGTAAAATAAAAATGCATGGCAAAAAATGGAACAAAACAGATGTGATTTATAGAACCAGAGCAACAGGTGTGACCAGCCTCATTGTACGATAAATAAATAAAACTACAAAAATATGTGACACGGTAGATACTCAAATCCCTTACTGTAAATATAACTATAGGTACCCTAGGCAAGCATATGCATTGTTAATGTAAACGTCGCTACAATTGGCATTTACATTTATTGATACCGCCCACAATGGTGATCATTTGCAATCAACTCATAAGTGCTATTTTTGCTTATTGATATTTTGTGCATTTACGCTGGGCAATTATTGTTGTTACAAACTTTCTGAAACAGAAAATCTGCAGCGTAATATAGTACCAGCAAAGTAAATGAGATTTAAAATAATCTCATCTACACGTTGCAGAATTTTTCCACACGTAAATTGACCTGTGGTGTGATATAGATTGCCTGCTGCCCTCCCAGATCCTCTTAGACCAGTCCCCAGACTGACACGGACAGGCTGACTCAGGAGTCTGGACCTAGTGAGACTCTCAGACTCAGTCAGTCACTGCGCTGGCTTGCCCCTCACTTGTTCCATGCTTCCTCCATCTACTGCAGTTGGCTCCAAAAGCAAAGGGGGAGGCCGGAGCAGGAGTAAGGAGAGGTGGCGCTAATGCAGCTGATCTCTGTGTCTGTCTTTATATGAATCAGTGCCACTGGCGCACGGTTATGGTTATTTAAATTTATACAAGTCCACCACCTGTTTGCTGCGACAAGCGCCCCCCGCTTTCCAGTTTTCCAACCCCCGCCAATGCTAGAGACAGCCCTGCCGACAGCAAGTGTTCATTTTCCTTGCAGTGCCACTGCAGGAGAAATGAAGCATTACATCGTTCTCTTTGAAATCAATGGGCTGTCTGTGTAATACATGACTGCATCCAGATTGTATTAATTATTTGCTTTTTCCTTTTGATCCTGCCAGAATATGTCTTCTTGCAAAAAATAAAAAAAATAACAGATAATTTTAACTACCAAGACATTATAAATAAAGACACATAGGAGTCGTTGGGGGGTGACGCTGCGGTCAGCCACCGCAATATATTATAATACTTCTTTATGGGATGCCCTTGCATAGACAGAGTTTTACACGACTGATCTCATTAAATGAAAAATTATGTTCGAAATGCTATTACCACCCTATATGGGTGAGCATGTGGTAACCTCTACACTTCTGGCAAGAACTACCCCACCTGCTGTGACAAATGTTTACAACAAATTGTACCAACAATAAAATGTTAAAAAACGGGAAGAAGGGTGGGAGCAGCATGCAGAAGAAAGAGGGCTTACTTCCTGACTTGTCCCCACATAGCCCCTCCTCACTCAACACAAAGCAAAGGATGCTGGTAGCTTTAAAGCAAAATTGCACGCGAAAAAAAATACACAGGCAGGCCCAAGTCCTCTAAATGTTCTTTTTGACAAGTGTCACAGTCTGCAGTCGCTGGCCCATTCCTATATGTGATCAGGCCTACATAGACAAAGAGAGTCCTCCAGGGAGTCCTCTTTGTAGCCGTTCATTGGCTAATAGATGAAGGTCCTGAACTAGGTCCGTCTCTATTAAGTCAATCAATCTTACCTAATAGGGTATATGCCAACCAAGGAAAAAAGTTCGAGGTCCAGCACCGTGCTGGACCTCTAACTTTTTTCCTTGGATTTCTACCTACTCCAGACGTAGCTCTCTTGCCCGAGCACCGAATAATCATGGAATGTGGCGCCTTTACTTCGAATGAGTGGTGAGTGGACCAATTTTTCTTGTATATTTTTTACTTGGTATATGACAACACTTAATGAAGTGACTCGCTACTAATGCATTAGTAAACTTCAGTTGGTAGATTCAGTTACGTGTAGCTGATGGCTGTATTATGTGAAGCATTACTAACATTTTAAGTTTCTACTTTAGAAACATTCAAAAACAATCACTGCTACAGCCGACTTTGAAGAAAAGCAACAAGTCCTTAGTCACACCCCAAGTCCGGCATTTTCACATGTGTTACACATTTCTATTGTGGTATCTAATAATGGATTCAGTGTGTTGTCTCTCTTATCATTAGTTCCACGGATGGAGCTAGTGATAAAATAAGCGGATAACCCCGATGTAATTAATTTAATTTAATAATGTAATAGTGATGAAGGTAACCGAGGAAAACACAACTATATCACATTATACCTTCATGTAGAGATGCTGAATTTCTGTTCAAGTTCACATTTTACATGATAGTGAATGGAACATGATTAAAGGGGTTGTCCAGGAATAAATGTTATTAATATTTTAACTTAGAGATATATAAGTAACTTTCTAATATAGTGTCAATTTACCTCTGGCTTCGTTACTCTGTTCTGATTTGCGGTCACGTGACCGCACCGAGAGTAAATTTTTAATTTCCTGTCACGTTCCGTGTCTTTGCTCAGCCAGCACTTCCGGCTGAGCAGGGCACATCACGTAATCAACTACATTTACAGGCAGTGGGCCGAGCGGATGTTTCATGAGCTCTGCAGAGCTCCACCTCCTCTGGTCCCGCCACCTGTAAACATAGTTTATGACGCGCCGTGTCTCTACACAGCAGGAAGTGCTGTCTGAGCAGAGACACGGACCGTCGTCTTTGCTTGTACACACCTCCTCTTCCTATCTCTGAATTCCCGCACTGCCTGCCCGTCTTCTCTCATCGCCCACGCCCCCACGCAGAGTCACTGCCCCCCATGATGGTATATACAGTTATTACAGGTGTTATATAAAAACAGGGATGATGGGGGATATATAAATACTTTGATGATAGGGGTTATATACAGGGATGATAGGGGTTATATACAGGAATGATGGGGACATCATCCCTGTATAGAACTCCCTTCGTCCCTGTGTATAACCCCCATCATCCCTGTGTATTACCCCCATCAACACTGTATATAATCCACATCATCGCTGTGTATAACCACCTTCATCCCTGTATAGGATGTTGGTGGTAATGCACTGGGATAATGGGGTATAATACACAGGATGATGGGTGTTATATACAGGGATGATGAGGTAATACACATATAATGGGGGTTATATAATGGCGTAATACACAGGGATGATGGGGGTTATATAAAGGGATGATGAGGTAATACACAGGGATGATGAGGTAATACACAGAAATTATGGGGGTTATATACAGGGATGATGAGGTAATACACAGGGATGACGGGGGTTACATATAGGTTGTAAACAGGTATGATGGAGTTATATCATCCCTGTGTATAACCCCATCATCCGCGTGTATAACCCCAACATCCCTGTGTATTACCCTCAACATCCCTGTATATAACCCCCATCATCCCTGTATATAACCCCCATTATCCCTGTGTTATTATTACTGGGTTTGTAACTGTGCAGGGAGCTGGGTGCCTGTAATTAGAGCAGGGAATGACCCTGTGAATATAGAGGGGTGTGGCAGTATGCAAATAGCTCAGAAGCGGTGGAGGGAGGAAGGGGGATGTAAGCTGTCTCCCCAGGTGCAGAAAGGGATCAGGGTATGGTGGGTTACAAGACAGGAAACAGCCAAGACCAGAAGCAAGGGATGTAAACAAACAGAAAGAGCAGCAGTGACGATTGAGATCAAATAGAAACTGGTTAGAAAGTATGTAGGGGGTTTTAGGGAAGGCAAACCATGGCTGGGGGACACTTTTTAGAAAATATTTTTTTCCTGGCCAACCCCTTTAACCCTGAAGTCAGTAGAAAGAAAAGGGGAGCTTGAGAAAGCTACAATAAACAATTATTATAACAGAGGAGGAGTGTGTATGTATACTATACAATCTAGCACAATAATACTAATTTTATATGCACTTTGGCCATCATAGGTAGATCTATGTAGTTATTGTTTATAGATCAACAGCTCCATAGATGTGCAGTCAAAATGACATTATAGAGTAAAAAAAAACTGAAATTGAAAAAAAACAAAAACGTATATTCCACATAATACTTTTAATCAGTCACAACAAAAAAAAGTGATACATTCCCTGTTAGATCACAAATGTTTGTGTTTTATCTCTATTAATGAGGAATTGCCTTATAGAATATATAAAAATTATTTTTCCAAACTGGACAACCACTTTAAAGTCAGTAAATATCTGGTGACTGTAGACCTCTTATCTGCTAAAACCGCCCATACACAATCTAATGCTTACAGGTACGTCTTGACTGGGAAACAAGGATTGATCGTGTTTGATTTGTTCTGCCGAGAGATAATCCACTTCCAGAGGTGCTTGTCTCAATCTCCCAAAGAAATAAATATGAATGCATGCTTGACTGAGCTGAGCATGCATGTTTAATGAGAGGTCGGAAGAATAGCTGTGGCTCTAACGAGAGTAAAGGCCCTTTTACACCTGCCAAATATCGGGCAAATGAGCGTTCACAGAACGCCCGTTCCCGATAATTGCTCTGTGTAAACAGGGCAACGATAAGCCGATGAACGAGCAAATGATTGTAGCAACGATCCCTCGTCCTCATACTATATCCTTGTGAAAGGAGCAAACGAGCGCCGATCAACGAGCTGTCTCGTTAATCAGCACTCATTTACACAGCCCACGTTGGGCCATGTAATATCACCTATGTTGCTGCCTCATAAGGCTGAGACTTTGGATCGTGGGTGTCTACCTTACACTTCATCAAGCCCTCTGGTAAACATCCAAGACTAGAGGGGGTGAAATAATCCTGATATTCACAAAATACAACTGCAAATTTCAGGCAAATTAACCTCTAGGTCGCTTATCGGTTTTGGAACTGTAAAGAACATTTCCACCTTAAATTAAAAAATAAAAACTTAGGTAACAACAATATTACATTCATTACAGCTCCCACACGAGGTACCACCCAGATTTATGAATGGCAATTCTGCCTATTAATGAAGTGACTGCAATACTGCTGCATAACTGGCCAAATATTCTATTAAGAGAGTTGAAGGACAATCCCTATGCGGCCATCAACAGATTACATTTTTCAAGCTTGCCAGTAAAGGACAAATCAAATACAGAGTTTCTTTCAGGGGTAATACACTTCAAACTTAAATGGGTTGTCTCATTATAGATAATGAAAGCATATCACTGGAATATGTTCGATTGATGGGAGTCCGACCATTGTGAACGCAGTTCATTTCTCGAATGGAGTGGCAGAAGAACTAGGAAATAATGGTGCCACTATTGACTATAATGTGCTGGTGGGGGGGGGCGGGTCACAAAAGTTATATCACCAATAATCAGACATTGATGGCATAGTAATATGCCATCAATGTGCTTACCGAGTTAACCCCTTTGAGTGTTATTAAATAAAATGATGACGTCTCATGGATTCCCTAATAAATAAGTACCATGAGAAACTCACTAGTTTTCCTTAAAGGTGTTTTCCAGCCAGTAAAAATTGATGGCCTATCCTCAGGATGGGCTGATGGGTTAGGGGTTCATGGGACCCACGTCGATCAGCTGTTTTGAAGGGGGTACAGTGCTCGTATGAGCGCTGCTTCCCCTTCATCTCTACTTGAACACTGTGAATCTTCGACACGCATTTAGTGAAGATTCATAGGTATTGCATCCGTTTGTCCAATTCACTTCAATGGGAGAAAAGGCGGTAATACATGTGAATCAATGTTAAATGTGTGTCGAAGATTGACAGTGAGCAAGTAGAAATGAAGGGAAAGCAGCGTTCGTACGAGTGCTGTACCCCCTTTAAAACAACTGATCGGTGGGGGTTCCGAGAGTCGGACCCTGACCCATCAGCTATTGATGGCCTATTCTGAGGATAGGCTATCAATTTTTACTAGCTGGGAAACCCCTTTAAAGGGTAATTTTCATCTTGGACAATTATGGCATATTCACAGAATGTGAGGAAAAGCTATTAAAAAGCCTCTACATGGGTGACTGATACATTAAATGGATGCCTAATAGTATCATCCGTCACCCATAGACTATAATGGTATTCTTTTAATGGATACATAATGAACTCTCACGACCCCAGTTCATAACAGATCCATTTCATGGATACCATTACAGTCTATGGTGACGGATTCCACTGTTAGGGCATCCATCACCGCCTATGTTTAACGTATACGTTGAGAGCTTTTCCCGGCGTATACATGAAACGTAGTGCAATAAACGTGTTGTGCAGAGGGCCTTATATGCTATAGAATGTCATGAGGACTGCAGATTAAGGTTGTTATCACTGAGGAGCTCCTGATATTTTCTTTCGAGTAAAAGATTATTCTTCCTGGTGTCTTCAGTGCAGAAAATATTAGAACAATTTACCTGTTGAAAAGTTAAATATATCATAGTAATAAACACTAAATATTACATCAAAGGTCTAAAGAGTTATCCTATTTAAGTTTCCTAATCTGTGCGGATAATAATGTTTTGTATTATTTGAAGATTATTAACTCTGAGTAAAGAAGCTTTAATTATCATCACTTTCATCTGTTAATAGTAATTATTAATAGAACAAAGCAGTATTGTAGAAGCAGAGCACTGATCTGCTTAGTTACTCCATATTGGATTTAGACTTTTTTTTGCATACAAGCAGTATCTTTTGTGCTTGGTTGTTTTCTTACCTGGGTTTTACTTACCTTGAATACCCATTATTTCAATATAAGAAATGCATATCACTATTATAAATTTGTAACAAGTACTTAACAAATAATTACACTTTTTTTAAAACTTATTTATGTATAAACATTTTAAAAATTACAAAGGGGTAAAAAAAGATCACTAAAAAGTAGCAACAGACCGGTTACCAAGAAAGTGAAATGTGAGTAGGCAAATTCCTAGGCCTAAAAGGCAAGAGTCATACAAACAGTTTAACTTCAATAAGACAACTTTATCAGAAGGCACATAAACAAGTAAAAGTAAAGACTAAATTGTGGTTGGCCATAGAGTAAAGTAATTAGCGTCAAAGCCTAGCCATGACAAATGTTTGTCAGCAATAGGTAAAGCGTGGAGAAAAATGAAAGAACACAATGGATCTATATGTTCAAAACGTAAGGAAAAAGAAAAGAAAAAAACAATGTATGGTAATGAGCACCATAAGGAGTAAAGGAAAGTAAGGAGAGAGAAGGGCAAGAAGAAGAGGAGAGGGGGGGGGGACTGAGAACCCGTACGAAGCAGGCCTATACCGTAAATCAATGAGAAGGGCAGTCCTATCATGAATGAAAGGGTTGAGTGGGTCGAGCAAACGGAGTGTTGCCAACGTAGTTAGCCCAAGGAGACCAAATAGTTTGAAACTAGTCTACTTTATCTAGGAGTTTATCCATTTATTTTTCGCTAATCATATACCAGGACAACGGTCTCTTGACCTCAGCAAAATCAAGAGAGGACTTTTTTTTTCCAGGAAATTTATATGGTTTGACAGCTAAAAAAAAAAGTAAAGAGATTAGGGTTCGAGAATGGAGAGATACATTTGGAATTTTTTTTATTGAGAAGGGTTTAAATAATTACAAATTATTTATAAGTAAACTAAAAAAAATAATAATGTATAAACCAAATAAATAGATAAATCTTTCTATAGGAATTCTTATATCTAATTTTTTTGTTAGGCTATGGAATTAGTCTCCACTGATTCATAATAGTAATCTGCTCATAGTGAGTTATTTTGGAGTCTATGGAGAACATGTCTTTGTCCCATGGCAGAAAAATATATAGAGATAAACGAACAAAAGTAGAGGATCCAGCGCAATCATTTAAAATAGAACATGGTTCCAATTTTATTGGGATATTAAAACAGAATGAATCCCGAGTGTGGTGTTTAGAGATAGGTAGATAGGTGCCACATGGAACTGCTGCTGGTTTGGTTTCTACCTATCTCTAAACACCACACTCGTTATTCATTCTGTTTTCATATCCCAATAAAATTGGAACCATGTTCTATTTTAAATGATTGCGCTGGATCCTCTACTTTTGTTCGTTTATCTCTGTCTTCAACACCGTGAGCCGTCACGGAGATCCAGGCGCAGAGCGCAGAAAATCTGCATTCAAGGTGAGCTGGAGGATCCCTCCCACAGTTCCAGAAAAATATATCTCTTCCCTCTCTCCCGATCTTGTATACGTCACCACCATAGTCATGTCCCTCCTGCCGCTTTGGGTTAGTACACTGAGGTAGGAATGCCCGACCAGAGGAAAACAAAGAAGTAAGGGAGCCTCATAGCAAAGATTAAAATGGAGCCCCTTTAGGTGCTGGTTAACATCACCACAGATTTAACCACTTGGAACAGTAGTACTTGGTGCTTGTTTACCATCATCTCCAATCCATGACCCTTGGGTTAACGCCCTACATCCCTGTTTTCTAATGTTTTAGGGCCACCACCCATTATAATAGGGAAGCAGCCTACCTGGATCCCCCCTCTCCAGGGTCCCCATAAAAGCAGAATTGGCTGCCTCTGGTATTTGCACCCTTGTGCCTGACAGCTCACAGGGACCTTGGTAGTTAGCAATGCAAACTCTTCCTTTACAACGTTCGTTTGTTCGTTCGTTCGTTCGTTCGTTCGTTCGTTCGTTCGTTCGTTCGTTCGTTCACAGCCTGAGAGAATACAACTTTAACAATATGGTAAAATATGTTATTGTTAAAAAAAAAAGTATGTTACAAGAAAATATTACGTTTTGTATTTTCGGTGATATTTCCACCAACCTGTCTTTTATTGGCTTATGATATTCTTGCTTCTTACTTGAATCATGAAACTCTTTGTACAGTAATGATGTTAAAAAACACTTTTATCTACAAAATTTAAGGGTCAACGTGTTAAAAGCACTATATAAAAAAATGCTATTTGTATTACTATGAAAAAGGATTATGTAATAAGATTAGATGACTTTATGACAATCTCTCTTTGGAAGTGCTAAAGTTTTTATTTGTTTAAAGTGCTTTGTATAAGAACTGCAATAAAAGATGTACAATCCAATTCTGATGGATTTGATAACATATTGGGACAGACTTAATGGCAGCCAGAATGTTGTTGGTTACTGTAAAGTTTTCACTGTAATTTGTGGCTTATCATGACTCGTTATGTTAATTGTGAACATATTTTTTTATTTATAATTTAGTAATACATTGATAACTTAACTCACTTAATCCCCCCTTCAACAAAATTTTGTTTTTAATCTAAACGGGTCCAACATATTGTGCCGATTAATTAATATAATATATATATATATTTATAGTAGTTGGAGCTCCAACTTCTGATACAGACTCCAAATTTCCTGCCTTATATAGGGGGATATTAGGAGCGCATACTGCATACTGTTTATTCGTTGACTTCAATAATAAAACAGTATGCAGTAAGCTCCTAAACACCCCCTAGTGGCGGTTGCAAATAACAAGATATTTATCATTTCACTCTCCGACTTCAGTTGTAAAGATATATTGAGAAATTAACAGAATGTTGGACCTAGTGTTAATAGATTGACATTCACTGAAAGGACGCAGATAGCTTTGATCTTAAAGCCTCGTCTTTAGTAACACGGTTTAGTACTGATCGCAGTGTCCAACGGGGTTAAAGTCACAGATCAGAGCTAGTGCACTAGTGTGATTGTGACTGGCAGCTGCACTCCTGCTGGCTTGTGCCCGCACTACGAAGTATATAGATACGCAAGCAACCTCAATATCACTAAGAGTCACACTGGCCACAAATCAGCACACTCCTCTTCCTTAAAGGGGTATTTCCATCTTGTAATGTTATTGCATATCACTAGGATATGACATAATATTATGTTCAGTGGGGGTCTAACCACTGGGAGCCCTGCCAATCATGACCAAAATAGAGACGGAGGTTCCTTCGGCTCATTACATGCACAGCGTTGCTCTTGGACAAGAGGAGTGCAAGGGGAGGAAAATTGTGCAGGTGAAATATGGTAAAGGAGCAGCAGCGCTTAACTAATACATTCTGAGTATCTTGGTGGTATCAGTAGTCAGACCTTCACCAATCAGTAAGTGATGTCATATCCTAATGATATACCAGCACTTGTAATAGTCGGTAAAACCCCTTTAAAGGAAATTTTTGGCAGGTAGACATTATCTCTGTGTTTACCAACCACATGTACATTACAGTTCCATTTAACTTATTTGTTTTTTAGGAGGCTCAATAGTGTCTGAGCTTACAGTCCCCCTCCTAATGGTATTTCTGATATGTCAGAAGATACAAAGGGAATCTGTCATGATGTCAGACCCCTTTGAATTAGATCATCTGTTAGATGCCATAATTCTTGCAAGCCATTGCCATATGCAAATTGCTGAGAGATCCTATCTGATTATATCCACAATTACTAAGTTGCCATGAATTAGAGTCTATCACATGGTCCATCTTGGCCAATCAGCTGCGGGTAATTTTCATACACGGTGAGACGTTCAGAAATGGAGTACTACTGGTCTGTCTTGATTGGGGCATGACTAAATTTAAAAGGGTCTTTCAGTGGGAACGATTCCATTTCAAGGTACCCTTTAAGCATAAATGCAATTAAATCGGTACCTACAATATCCATAAAATCTGTTACACTAAACATTACTGTACCTACAGATGCCTTGATTTTCTTTTTGACAGTGATGTTGAACTGGAGATTAATGCTGGTTACCAAATGACTTAATCTTAAGGGGTTTATCTCATTATCATTTTGTAGGAAGGAAACACTATATATCATACAATATGTATATTTCAATAAAGATTAAGGACAAAAGTATCAAATTAAGTTTTTACTCCTGAGTCCTGGTAATGACTATATAATTATCGTCATAATGACAAAGCGCCTGAACAATGCTCAAAGCGCATTGCCCAAGGAGAAGGCAATATGGTGACGCACAACCGTCAAACACTGAGACACGGATATGCTGACAGTTCTCTCTGGTTGGCGGCTCACCTAGTCTGCAACACTTGGCAAATCTGCATCTACCTGTGTCATGGGTATTTTACATAGCGCATAATTACTGCTTTCTTCATGGCTGTAGGTGGGAGGTAAATAAAAAAGAATTGCAATTACAGATACATTTACCATGCAATAAGAATGGCACTGAGTCACTGGAACTGTATTTGATTAGTTAAGATTCCCCACAGAGTACTTGTGAGTTGGGCGGCATGAAGAGATGCTGAAAAGGTGACACATTCATAATACATTCCTCCAGGCCTCATGTAGCTGTGTACTTGCTTGATAATAGAAAATAAATTCTAAATTACAGATCTGAAATTTCAGTTTGACAAATGTAAATGTGAGCTGCATTACAATTTCTTTACAACACCTGTGTTATTGCTCATTTATTGTACCATAATGGCGGCTTCATGCAAAATTCAATAATCAGACCTTTACAAATTGTGATCCCATTTCTAACAACAAAACCCCTAGAAAAATAGGAATCACCTGTCGGGTTAGGTAAGGATTTAAAACATTTAAAGGGTAACTAAACGTTTGACAAACTTCTGACATGTCATAGGGACATGTCAGAAGTTTTGATTAGTGGGGTCTGAGCACGGAGACCCCACCAATCGCTAAAACGAAGCAGGAGAAGTGCCCAGGTGAGCGCTCAGCCGCTTCGTTTCTGTTCTGTTTTTTCCCGGAAAGCCGATGTATCGGAGTATAGGCTCATAGACTTTCTATTGAGCCCGTATTCTGATACATTGATTTCCGGAAAAAACCCAACTGACACACAACGCCATGGGATAAATAGAAACATCTCTAACTTGCTGTTTAATTTTACTGCTCCGCTTCCGGTTACAGTCTGGACAATGCTGGAGCCTAGAGAGGAGAGTAACCACTGGATTAACCGCTTTCACTGCCCTCCACTAGGGATCCTGAAATCGCTTCACTACCTTAGCCTACCAGGGATCCTACAATTAACCATTCCACTGACCTAGACCACCGGGAATTCTGCCATGAACCCTTTCGCTGCTCTAGACCAGCAGGTACATTGACATTAACCCCTTTACTGCCTTAGACAACTAGATATATTGACATTAACCCATTTGACGCTGTTCTGTATTGACCAACTTAGACTTTGTTCAAATAACGTCAGAGCCTTCCCTCGGGGGTATGCATTGGAAGCATTTCCTAAGTTTTTACCTCAGTCAGATAGCATTTGTGAAAAAATATATACCACTTGGTATACTTTTTTTTATTGGATACCTTTGTGTGGAATATTAATGAACCAGACCTACCCAAAATGTCATGTTCCCAGAAACCTAAATAAAGGGAATGAAGAGGTTATAGTCACACCCAGCCCCTGCAGCCTGAGGGGTCTCAAAAGGTTCCCCATATGAGAAGAACATTACTACTTTCTTAGTTATATGCTGTACACTTTTATAAGTAAGGCTCTGATCCCATTAGCGTCATTAGAGTCATTATAGAATTCACTTTCAAGCAGATACTGACGAACGCCAATGGACTTCATTAATTTTTTATCAATGCTAATTGAAACATAAAAAATATTTAACATACGGAATCACAATGCTCATTTCCTAATAGTCAAATAAGGCCACTCTCTACATAAAACGTGTCCTTTTTACTAATGTTTGAGAGGTCTTGATCTTGGGTCCCGGGCAGATCCAGGCAATCAATGAGACCCCACCAGCACTGATAGCGTTTTGGCATAATATTAAAATGTGACAATTCTAGCATTCGACATGAATTCCGACTGACTGAGGCAGCCATACACCCAAGTTACATAGAAGCTGTGGTGTTATAGGTAAGAGAATCAAAAGTAGGTTACTAGGAGGTAATTTCATAACTCCCTCTGACACAGAAGATACATCTGATTTGCATAGGAAATGCAGATCTTTGGCCATCAAAGGATGTCCACTGTCTGACAAATGTTTAATTGGCTCTTTCCTCAATAAGGTGCGAGATGTGCTGATTAAGGATTTGTCACTAGGGCTGACCAAACATCCTGACCAAACATCTAAAGCTATGCAAATGGATGCCTGTGGTGTGTCTGTCTGTGGACCAGGAGAAACATGGGAGAATGGCATGGTGTTCAAAGAAAGTATGATACATCAAGGCAAACCCCGTCATAATTTATATTTGTAATGACCCACATAGCTAGTTATGATCAGGGAAAATAGCCCTCATATATATGTCAAATTCAGATCCCTACACTCAGAGGAACTACCTGGGATTGGCTATTGGCTAAAAACATGGGCCTATTATAGTGGTGTTTGATATGCCCTGGTTGGTAAATGTCTGCACAGGTGAATGCAGGTAATATTATATTTCTAGGGGATTCCTGCAAGGACACATGATCACTTTTATGTTTCTCTATAGAAATACACCTGTGTAATGGGAGGAGTACGCTTCATTATCATATGAACAGCCTCCTCTCAGTGACATCACCAGCCAGTGAACTGGAGGGAAAAAACTGGGTTTAAAATGCCATGAGAAGTGAGGGTCAGTGTCAGTCGTTGGGGATCCATATCTCGGTTGGAGTGACTGCCCGTATTTTCAGCTGTCCCCACAGCCAGGATATCGCCGCTGTACATCAGTAAGGTTTTGTTCTGTTTCTTTTATCCCTTTTATTTTCATAAACTGTTTGATTGCATTGTAACTGTATGTATATTTTTTATCTTTTATTCTGACAACTATTTTATGTATTGCACTGCACTATTGTGTATTAAATCTGAAATATTTATAAGTCTCTTCCTTGTAGTCTTACAGAACTTAATCTTCCGAAGGTGAGGAACGTTACCTGTATTTTATGTTCAATTTAGATAACCTGTGTTATAGGAACTGGTGTTAAGGGAACATAGAGACTTAGGCCCCTATTGCCTAGATAAGTATAGGTGGTGGTAGCATACTGTGGTATAAATTATTGGGGTGTTGGAAACTACGGGAGTAATTTAGCATAATCCTGTCATCTAGAGTAGGTGGGCGTGGATTTATGAGGTAAATTAATAAACTCAGTAGTGTAGTTCACCCCTGTGACGTGACCTGAGATCGGCGATCGTCACAGAAGCTCTTTAAACTATTCCAAGCTATAGGTTTCTTGAGTAGCACACGAGGGTGTGCTAACAAAATTGTGGACCAAATGGCATCACTATCTGAAACTGAAGCATTTTATAATGTGCAAGCCACTCATTTTGCTTTAATCTATGCTTTGATTTATGGTAAACCCAAGACGATTTGTTATAGCAGGCCTGGGCCTTGCTCTGGAAATGAACATATGTTGCTCGGATTTCTTTTGTAACGACATAGTATATTAGTAATAATCAGGTTTGTATTTGTTAATGCTCTGTTAGGTAAGTAATGCCATCCCTAGACATGGCTAATAAGTATCCAGACTGCAAAATTACAGGAATCTAAAAGAAATCATTTGTAAGTGAAAAGCAGAACATAAGGTAAATTAAATATAAAAAAATATAGAAAGAAAAACATTGTGTACACTGTGCAAATAAAGGATTATAGTCTGGAGAGCTTTCAAAATAGCAGTTCTTCCTTTATAGATTACAATGTAATTTTCTAGGCAACTAATTTCACTAAAGAGGATAATGGCTTGAGCAAAAGGCTAATCAACTGCCAATCATTGTTCTCAGAGCTCAAAATGTGAAATATGCATAGAATTTATAACAGGTCGGCTTGGGCACTGATGGTTTATTCAGCTTATTACAGTTAAAAAGGAAACGGTAATTGGGAGAAATGTTTACTTTTTTATTTACAACCTTTAACAACAGTATTGAACTTAATTTTCCAATGCATTGTTTATAAATATAGTAGACCAAATGAACTGTAAGGCCTGATTCACACGAATATGTTAAATGTCCGTGGGACGGCCATTGAAACAGCGGCCGTCCCATGGACCTATGTAATTCAATGTGGCCGTTCACACAGCCGTTGTTTCAACAGACCGTGTGAAGGGTCCGTGGGAAAATAGGACATGTCCTTATCTTTTCACGCATCACTCAATAGACTCTCAACTATGGTGGATGCGTGACATCGCGTCACGCAGCGCTGAACACTGATGCACCTCTGACGTGAAAAACTGCAGTTTTGCACGTCCGAGATGCGCAGCGTTCGTGTGAATCAGGCCTAAAAGGAAAAAATTAGTACATGTACGAGTTTAGCACCCGGTGACGAAACCTATACATACAAAAAAAACATCAGCCACATGTACAGAGGTTTTACTATAGGGGGTGCAGAGGCCATCGTGACTGGTGGGTGCAAAGGCAAAAAGAAGCGACATGCCCTATCTTCGGGCGCTTCCGCCTCTGACCTCCCATTGACTTCAATGGGAGGCAGGAGAAAGCGTATTTCTCGCTGTTTTATGCCCGCGGCGCTCAATGGCCGCGGGCAAAAAACAGCGCGATAATCGCCGCGAAAATCGGCGTGCAGGGAGAGGAATATCTGCCTCAAAGTTCCAAACGGAATTTTGAGGCAGATATTCCTCCCCCAAAATACTCCGTGTGAACATAGCCTTACAGTTATCACCAATAGATATTGAAGACGTAATAAATATTAGTTATTCAATATTATTTTTTGACTGGTTATTGTGTTTGTGTATAGGTTTAGTGTAGCGCTGGAATAACTATTGTTGTCTACCTTATTAGCTTTCACCTCATATTTCTCAGCAGCCCCTTACTAGTCCATTGGCTTAGTAAAAACATGCTGATCTGCATTATGAGAGATATAATGATTAATTCAGACACTTGTCAATAGAGCTATGAGAAAAAATTACATATTTCTGAATGTAAAACAGCAAACGTTTTAAGGGGTGTGTCTGTCAGCGCAAAGATGACAGATTCCCAATAGTAACTTGTGAATGTTAAATGTGTTTCAGGCCCGATGTAACTCAAGAAAAATAACATTTTTAAACATTATCTGTACATTTTATAACCTCATAGTTGAACACCTTCTATTCAAAGTTAATGTGTAGAGAACAAATAGTGGCATAAGTGCAGACAAGAGAAACCCTCTAAGATTGTGTGGAGAGGGGGTTCTAATAGAAAAATGAAGTCTGTCTTCATGACTCATCAGGGAAGCGTAAATACTGCAGAATTTCCATCTGGAATTTCTGTGTTTACATTCTGCAGCATTTTTGCAAGAGAAATTAACATTCTGCAGATTAAGGCTATGTTCACACGGAGTATTTTGCAGGAGGAATATCTGCCTCAAAATTCCGTTTTGAAGTTTGAGGCAGATTTTCCTCTCCCTTTTTTGCGGCGTTTTTCGCCCGCGGCCATTGAGCGCCGCGGGCATAAAACACAGTGAAATACGCTTTTTCTGCCTCCCATTGAAGTCAATGGGAGGTCAGAGGCGGAAACGCCCGAAGATAGGGCATGTCGCTTCTTTTTCCCACGAGGCAGTTTTACTGCTCGCGGGAAAAAGACGCCGACGCCTCCCATCTAAATCAATGGGAGGCATTTTCGGGCCGTTTTTGACGAGTTTTGTGACGCGGTTTCCGCGTCAAAAAACTCGTCAAAATACGCCGTGTGAACATAGCCTAAGAATCTGCACCACAGGTCAGTTTCCGCATGTGTATTCTGCAAATTTTTTTATCAAAGTTTTTCTGCAGCGTGTGGATGAGATTTGTTCAAAATTTTTAAT
The DNA here is from genome assembly GCF_050947455.1 of Rhinoderma darwinii. Lineage (NCBI taxonomy): Eukaryota > Metazoa > Chordata > Amphibia > Anura > Rhinodermatidae > Rhinoderma > Rhinoderma darwinii. The sequence continues at coordinate 368,070,310 of NC_134690.1, read as the reverse complement.
ATGCTGTCGTATTTCCGCACAGAAATTTCAGATGGAAGTTCTGCAGTATTTAAGCTACATGTGAACTAAGCCTAAAGGTTCTGTTCTTCAAAAGTAACTCAGCAAACTAAAAAAGCTGGAATCCATAATTTGCAAATATTTTAAATTGTCAGACCAACAGGGTTCCAGTCTTAAAAATAACTTTTTAGAACTCAGTCGATGTCTAAAACATTGGAGAATAACTGGAGTTGGCTTAAAATAAGACAACTACCATCTGTTGAACAACAACAGATGTAAAATAGGGCTCCGTGGGCATACAAGGGAACACTAGCTTTGAACCACAGTAGTAATTAATCAACATATCAATTATTAGCTAGGTCGCAATGTAAATTGATGTAAAGAGGTCAAGAGAGTCCTGTGTAACATAAGAATGTGTCCTATACCAACTGAATATATGCATACAAATAGGGAAGAACAGTCCAGATTATAAAGCTACCTGTTATTTAGTGACTTTGGTTATGACCGCCTGAGTCTAAATAATTTAAAGCCTAAAATGAATCAGATATACCAAGTTTACATTAAAGCCCAAGTTCAGTAAGAGAACATGTGACTTATGTGACAGACACAACATGCTGTGTAACATGTTTACAGTCATTATCCTGTGTGATGTCACCCTTCTACTCCACACACCCATGGGCATATGTCAAATGACATCAATTCCTGTCTCAGTGACCACAGAGTCTACTCTCCTAACAGACCTAACTTGTGGTCACATCAATAATTCAAATAGTGGCCTAGGAGAGAACAGAGCATTGAGAATCCACCTGTGCAGTCAAAAGAGATTATGGAAAATGGCTCTTAGTCCTAGACAAAGATGGAAAGCTGGAGTTTTATTAGATTGGTAAAGTTTTCGGAACAGAATTAGCTTCTTTTTTTTACAGCCCAACATTAACAATCAACATCCATTTAATAGTAACTAATATTTTTATAAGGCATGTGGTACAAAGTGTACAGCAAAGAAAAAGAGTGCTATATGTACATGTCAAGGTCAACTGAAGATGGGAAACTTTTTTTAATTATTAGAATTTACATGTTGAAATGTTAAGAGGCTCTTACTGAAAAAACAAAATTGTGACATTCGACTACAAGTAAGAAAAATGTCCAAATTTAGTCCTATCTTTCTCATTCATTACCTGTGCCAGTCTCCAGGGCACTTTGAAAGAATGTGCATTGGTTTTCTGTATCGTGTCTTTTAAGTTTGTCATTTTGCTTTCTCTCTGAAGGGATGTAAAAGTTATACATGTACTATACTCCAGTTTCTACTTGGTTGTTTAAATGGTTTATAATATATTTTAACGCATTTGGGTTCAAGGTTAACGTGACTTCTTTAGCGAGTAGAATATATTGAGACATAAGTGATCAGCTAAGGAACACTGACAGGCTCTAAAACCTGTTCCCTCCCATAAATCAGAATGCAAAAACTAAGGTAGTGGTTGATCTAATTAAAAAAATAAACACTTTGACTTTTTTCCTTTTTAATTGATATTAAAATGCGGTCCCATTACACAGAGCATGGCGGTTGCTTTGAGCCCTACTGCTGAGAATTAAATGCTTGATAAATGAGGACTGTGATAATTTGTGCTTAACTTGTTTCCCCTCGGTGATTAAACATCTGGCTCGATAATTTACACCTAGAGCTCTATAGACAATGTACAATATTCAACAATTGGAGCTGTGTATTTGGGTTAATGTAAATAGAATACTACAAATTTAAAGAATTACCAAAAAATATAGCATTTCACAGTCAATTTAATCTCATTGAGAATTATTTAATAAATGGCCAGGCACATGTTTACTAAGCCAATAACGGTAACATCTTGAAGTTAAATAGCTTGGGTGTGACTCATTCCACACGACCCGATCAGACCTCACAAGATGCTGCAATTATGCTAATAGATAACACTTAAGATACCTTATGGAGGAACAACATACAGGGAATATAATGACCTATAGTTTGAATCAACTGTATATTTTGGGAAAAAATTGTTGGTGTACTTTTTTTTTAGATGTCACCATCTATATAAAATAAAATGTTACCATTTTCACACTGGCCACTGAATCTTCATAATAAGTCGACACTGTGTTCAGATATCACATTTCAGTTTGTGCAGTGTACACAGGGGGTATGGGCAGCAGTAATCTCATTACAATGAAAGGAAGCACTTCTATGTTCACATGGGAAATTTCTTTCTCTACAGATTTTTGGGCAACAAAAAATGTGGAGAAAATGCAATATGTGAATATTCCTTTGTTAACAGAGATATTTAACACAGGATGACACCACTGACAACAGGTGATGGGAACAGCTCCGCTCTGCCTCCTTCCTCCTCCTCCTTGCACAATAACCTTTGCTATTTGTCATTGAGCATGCCCACAACACTCTGTAAAAGACAATGAGTCAGGGTTTTTGTTTTTTTTACTCTGGGAATGTTTAAAAGCACAGGGAATAGCAATGGGAAATATTTGATTTACGATATCCAGTCAGGTGAGAATGGGTGAATTCTGGAACTACTGCAAAAACAAAAAGGGTTTCTGAGTAAATTATCTGGGAATTTTCCCTGTTTACACTGTGTACAAAGCTGCATTTTCTGTATGGGTTCATACACAGAAGCGTATTAGATGTTATTTGTAGAACTCAGGACGGAATCCAATCCCATCCTATAAGATCAGGAAAGCCTTTACCAATGATGATTTTGGGAAAGGCTTTGCAGAGCTCATAGGGCGGGATCCAATCCTTGGCTTTAAATATACAGCTCATAATGTTGCATAGAAAGTAAACATCCACTTTGAAAAAGCACGTGAGTCTCCGACTTAAATTGGATAAAAAGAACATGTACATATGAAAAGCCAATAACAAGCTAAATTGCCTGTATCTGTATTTTACATTTACCAAATAAGCAAAAATTAGATCCATCTTCCCAATTTAACCCTAAAGTAGTTCAGCACCATGTAAAGAAAAAGAATACAAGAGAAAATGAAATAATATGAAAAGGAAAACTAAAAGGAGGAACACTCCTTTAGGAAAACATGCTTTGTAGCAGTGTGTCTGTAATATAACTCAATAAGAAATGGGAAGGCATTTTGCAGATTTGATATTAGTTGTGAAAGCTTTCTGATTAGTTGATAATCAGATTTTTCTTTTAGTGGCACAAAATCAGATTTTCTCAAAACTACAATTTGTTTTTGAAGCAAATGCCACAGCTGCACTAAACACATAATGGATGAATTTGATCTAGCTGTAAATAATTTGATTAAGGATGGACTGCCGTTTCAAAATATTATATTTAGCTTCATTTACCTAAGTTCACATTACCCAGAAGTGCAACAAACTGGAGCCTAGACAAGAGGGTCTTTCATTAAACAATCCCCCCCCCATCCTTAACATGATACTGAAGCGTAGAGTTGGCAATTAACTTGCACACAATCAGCTTTAAAAGCACTTGGATCCTAAAGAATCTGACCACTGCCAGGTATGAACCATGTGTTCCTTTTATATGGCACTGGCAAGGTTTCAGCATATGTTATTCACTGCTACAAGGACTGAAGTCGGTCTGAAGAGAGATGATATATTACTGCAATGATGGAAAGAAAGCCAATCCACTCCAAAGCATACACCGTCTTGCTTTTATGCCGGGAACTGATAGAAGACATAAGCGGTAAAAGAGTGGGAACGAGAGCCCGTAGCATACCTGGTTCTCAAGGATTAAAAATTAGAGTTTCAAAGTTTTACTATTCGATCCAAGCAAACATTTCTGGATCGTTAACACAAATCCAGGTGTTCAATAGACGTTTACTCTGGAAACATAAGAGGTTTTACTTTGAAAATGGCATAAAACGTTATTACAGTCGAGTAATGTAAACTATAAACTTTCCAAAGCTAAACTTCAGTCGCTGGCCCATACACATACAAGAATAGTCAAAGCAATAGATAAGGTGTACTTAATAAAGTTAGTGCAGCCTACAACTGAACTGGAAATGTGAAGGCCGTAGTCTTCAATATTTGAGCGTGGACTCAAAACAACCAGAAATAAACAGGGAGATGTGCTGCCGACATGATAGAAATGTATGACAACAAGCGATCAGAGTAACGAGCGCTTGCCCCCACACTATCTCCTTGTGAAAGGAGCAAACAAGCGTCAACCAACAAACTGTCTCGTTGATCGGCGCTCATTTTCATGGCTCATGCTGAGCCGTGTAAGAGGACCCTTACAGTATGTGTAGTGGAGGGTAACTTCAAAAGGTTTGCACTTTACAATTCTTTGCAACATTATGCAATTTAGTATGTAGAGTCTCTGTCACCTCAATATAAGTTCCCAACTCCTACATATTCTGATCGGCGCTGTAATGTAGATAACAAGTGTTTTTTTATTTTGAAAAATTATCATTTTTGAGCAAGTTATGAGCAATTTTAGATTTATGCTAATTCTTTTTTTAATGGCCAACTGGGCATTTTTTTACTTTTGACCAAGTGGGAGTTGTAAAGAGAAGTGTATGATGCGGACCAATCCTCGTCATACACTTCTCTCCATTCATGTCGATTTGTACTCAGCACAGCGTGATCTGGCGAGATCACGTTGTGCTGTCACATAAACCCACATTAACTTTACTGAAGTGTCTTGAGAGTGAATATACATCATCTCCAGCCAGGACGCAATGTCTATTCACACTTCCAACACTTCGGTAAAGTTTATGTGGGACTCACATAGCACAGAGTGATCTTGCGAGATCACGCCGTGCTCTCATTCATAGCGTTATCTCGCGAGATCACCCTGTGCAGCGATTAAGTCCCACACAAACTTTACCGAAGTGTTGGGAGTGTGAATAGACATCGCGTCCTGGCTGGAGGTCTATTCACTCTCAAGACACTTCAGTAAAGTTATTGTGGGTTTATGTGACAGCACAGTGTGATCTCGCAAGATCACGCTGTGCTGAGTACAAATGGACATGAATGGAGAGAAGTGTATGACGCTGATTGGTCAGCGTCATAAACTCCTCTTTACAACGCCCACTTGATCAAAAGTTAAAAAACGCCCAGTTGGGCATTAAGAAAGTAATTAGCATAAATCTAATATTATAAAAAGCACTGCTGTCATTATAGCGCCCATCTCCTTATGTAGGTGATAGGGCACTTATAATGTGGTGACAGAGACTCTTAACGTAACTACAGTATGTAAAGTGCAAAAACAAGAGCCAATCCAGCTCACCAGTCCTGTAGTAACATCGGATAATGGCTGTGTGCTCCAGCTCCAAACCATATGATCCAGAGTGAGGGTGCAAGGACACGGCTTGAGGATCAGCAAGAAAACATCCAGTGTGAATATGCATAATACAGCAACTCCTCGGTTCAAAAATCCAAAGTTTTATTAAAATAAGTACAAAAATCCAGGAACTGTTTCAAGCGTGTAGCTCTTAGTAATGGCCAGCATAACTAAGGCAGACATCAACCTACTAAACTTATATGTCCTGTGAATATGCCATAAATGTCTGAAGTGAAAAAACAACAATAATGGAAAACAAATATTTGCTATATTATCTCTGCCACTAAATCTGCCATGCAGAGCAATGCTAAGAAACAAAAGAAATATTATTGCCAGGCTCTTTTCATATTGGAGCCACTACGGCGATCAGCTGGTGGCTATGGGTCTGGCTCCCGGGAGCTTGTGGCAAACAGATAATTTTTTGGGGAAGCTTTCTCCAGCCAGACAATTCTTCTGAAGAGTTTATTGCAGGGGAAATGTACCGTAGTAATACATAGCAGCCATTCAGATGACCGGATATACATGTAATACATGAATGGCTCTAGTCCAACAGATTGGGAGCCACTCTTACAGGTCTGCCAAAGTAGATTAATTATACAAAACAATAGTTAAAAAGACAAAATATTTGAAAGGGCAAAGATTTACAATGTTTTAAGAATACAATTGACAAAATCATTCCACTTTTAAGAAGTAACTGAATATATATATTTGGAGACAATTGTACTTAATATCAGACACCGCAATCTTTCAATATGTCACTTAAGTACTCCGACTTGTAAAATTTCTGATCTAAAATGGCAGCAGTGCAAATAGAAGTGTGCTCAGGCGCCAATGTCTTGAGCAGTTACTGCAAATCAATGAGACCATGGGAATATAAGTACCCAAATGACACATTTAATAACTTGTAAAATGATGTAACCAACTTCTCAAGAATTATGTGAAAATGAGTACATCATTATGCTTCACTGTGCTGAAACTCAATGTGAAGAACATGAAAAGAAGAACTGGGCTTTGAAGTCTATACACAGCTTTGCCGAACAGTGAAATAATTAAGAATGTTATTAATAGTAAAATCCATGGTTTAGCTTCTGTGGCTAAAATAATGCAATAAAGCAAAAGGGTTTTATAGAATTTTAAGTAAAAGTCATGGTTCTAAAATTGTGAAACCAAGCTCTAGAGGAAAATAAAATTGGTGTGAAATTTTCTTTAAAATATAGGAAGGTGACTCTGGAGTGAAAAGTAATAATCATAGTGATCAATAAATGGTTAGCGGTTACTTGTGTAGCACATAAAACACCCGTGGAGACCCTGTAATTTAGGCAGGAGCAAAAGTATACAACGTCTGACTTGCCTCATTAAATTGTAGGCCTTCCCTGAGAGTTTCGCCTCCGCCTAACAAGACAAAATGTTGGGCCCCTTCTGCAGTAAGGTGCACACCCATAAGGGTTTGTCCACAAGTATAGGATTTGCAGCAGAAAATTTCCGCAGCACTTACACATCAACTAACAGACAATCCGCTGCGAAAAATGCGCACCATTTCATACTACGGAAAATAGTGCAGATTTTTGCTGCATTTTTTAAATTGCGTTTTTTTCAAGGGCTGTGTGATATATCCGCTTCCTGTGATGTTATTTCCAACCCCTATAAGAAATACTGCAGCTTTCCACAGCAGTACATAAAAAAACGCAGGAAATTAGTCCACTTTACGCAGCAATAATTGATAGACTGCGGAACTAAAATTACGCACAGCAGGTGAATTTCTGGACTGAATTTTTCCGCAGCATTTGGATGACATTTGTTAGATCACACTCTTTGCTACTACTGTATTCCACTGCATATTTTCCGTCCGCATTTCTGGGTGGAAAATATGCAGCAAACCTGTTACATGTGAACAAGCCCCAAATGTAACATCATTATGCCACCTGAAGACGGTCAACAACTTCTAAAACTAGATAGCGCAGGGGTTAATAGCTTTAGTTTCCTGGCAGCTGGGGATGTCTTAAGGGTTAATATTGAACATTCCTGATCGTAAAAGATGGCTTAGGGCAGGTGTCAGCAACCTTCGACACTCCAGAAGTTGTAAAACTACAATTGCCAGCTTGCCCTTACAGCCTTTGGCTGTGAGTGCATGCTGGGAGTTGTAGTTTCACAACAGCTAGAATGCCGAAGGATGCTGACCCCTGGCTTAGGGGTTAATAATAACATTCACAGTTCCCTAGGGTAGCGGATCTTTAATACATTTTAGCTTGGGTAGTCTATGGGGTGAAATAATTATTAGTAATAAACCTGGTGGTCTAGGCCAGTAAGGGCATGTTCACACGCAGACTCAAAAACACGGAGCTGTTTTCAAGGGAAAACAGCTCCTGATTTTCAGAAGTTTTTTAAGCCAGTCGCGATTTTTGCGGTATTTTTCGCAGCATTTTTTGCTGCTGTTTTTGGAGCTGTTTTCGAAGGATTCAATGAAAAACGGCTCCAAAAATGTCCCAAGATGTGACCTGCACTTCTTTTTTGCGGCCGTTTTTTTACGCGGCCATTTTCCAAAACAGCCGCGTAAAAAAACGGCCCATCGGAACAGAACGCCGTTTTTCCCATTCAAATCAATGAGCAGAAGTTTTGTGGGCTTCTGCCTCCGATTTTTTGAAAATAAGCCGTGTGAACATACCCTAAAGGGATTAATGTGAGCCTACATAATGTCTAGTGTAATGAAGTAGTTAATGCCAGTATTGGTGGTTGAAGGATCTTAAAGGGTTTTCAAATGTTTGTATCACTCGTGATCTAGCGTAATGATGGAGATAAAGTGTTTTCTGCTGATGGGTTAATGGCAGCATTTTCGGGCTCCAGTGACACCTCCGACATGAAGGAAAACATATTGATCATAGAGATCGGTGCAGAACAGGGAATTGTGAGATTGGGGGGTGAGAGAAGCCCTCTTAGTGCCCAGGGCAGTTGTTTCAAAATGTGCTCCTTCCCCCTTGGTTCCTGAGAGCAGTCGGATGAACCATTGTTAAAGCCGAGATCTTGACAACCGTGGGGAATTAAGACAGAACGTATATTGGAAAATTGTATATTTGTTATTATACAAAATATGACAATAATTTGCAGAAACACGACATCCCCTTTAATTTAATTGAACTCAAGGCAAGCACTCATGGGACCCCTGAACCTATAGCATTATCAGTATCCAAATGGTTGTACAAAGAGATTAGAAGATAGAGGATGTTTTTAATGCATAAAGTGACCCCCTCCCCTCAATGGCACCCTAGGCAGCAGCCTACTCCGCCTGCACCTTGTCTAGAGCCTGGATTCAGCAGCCACATAGTTGTAACTTTGTTTGGCCAAGGCATTTTTATAAGCACTCTGCCCGATCACTAGTAGCCTGGGAGATTTGGGCACTAGGATGGATTTACTCTTGTGCCCCCCAAAATGCATCCACTCATTTGAAGGAAATGGGCAGCGCTGTTATCATGCAAGGTATTATCAATTGTATTTTAATTAAAGGGGTTGTTCAGAATTACAAAAAAAATGGCTGCTGTCATCCAGAAACAGCGCCACACCTGTCCATGGGTTATGTCTGGTATAGCAGCTTAGCTCCATAGAAGTAATTGTCGCTGAACTGCAATACCACACACAACCAGTTGACAGGTGTGGCACTGTTTTTGTTAGGAAGCAGCCATGTTTTTCTAATTCTGGAAAACCTCTTTAATGCTAGTTCATATACATTATAAGAATACATGAAATAAAGGGCAGACATGTAAGATGTCAGGTTCCTCTTGACCTACAGAAGATAATATCAGGGGGAGCCGTATCCTATTACATCACATACTGCACCTACTTTATATTTCTTTTTTACTGCCAGCATTTTTACCTAACAATAAAACTACAAAACGTACAAATGTGTTTATAGAATCATCAGATGGGAAGTAAAAAAAAAAAAAAAACAGGGAAAAACAAAAGAATAACATTCTAACTAGCGAAGCTAAAATATGATTCCCAACAGATCGTCTTTAGAAGAATTTCTCACAAAGATTTACTGGCTTTACAAAGATATTTCTAATGCATAAGAATTATTCACTAGGCTGCTGCTTACAATAAGCTGCACATACAATATTTCACAGCAGTTTTTCAAGAAATAAAATATATTTTGCTAATTACTTCTCCCCTTTCATAATAAATAAACATAAAAGTAATATTGACACTTGCTTATTTTTCTCATTATAATATTAACTATGACACCTTATTAAAAAGGTTAAGTAATTATCAAAATCCGTCACAGTGAGAAAAAAATGATTACACATAATAACAGTGTGAAATAAATATATGTAAATATATGTATGTGTGTGTGTGCAACAACTTATTTGGGTTAACCCCTTCCCAGACTAGGCAATGGCGTAGTGAAGGTGCAGGCTCAGGAGATATGCCTTGGCCATTAAATGGGGAAGTCTGCGGTGACGGATAGCCCACATAGGACGGGATCAAAAACAGAAGCGATCCCAGCCATTTAACCCCTTCGATTCTGTGTTCAATAGAGACCACTGCTCCTTTAGTCCCACAATCAGGGGTCCCATGCAAGTCACGGCCTAACAAAAGCCCCCAGGTCTGGCATCACTAGGTGGCTATTAGTTTTATACTGACAGGCTATTATGCATTGGAATACAAGGGTACACCAATGCATTATACGGTCATAGTAAAAGTCATCAGAAAACGTCCCCTAGTGGGACAAAAACTAAAATTATAGTTTAATAATTTAAAAAAAAGTTAGATAAGTAAACAAAATAAAACAATACATTTGATCCATAAAGAAATACTACACATGGTTGGTATCGCCATAATCGCAACGATCCCTAGAATAAAGTCATCATGTTACTTATACAACATGGTGAATAACGTAAAAGAAAATACCAGAATAGTTTTCATTTTCTATCCTTTTGTACCTTAAATTGTACCATTGAGAAATACAACTCATCCTGCAAAAGCTCTATTGAAAAACTATGACAACAGAAAAATCAAAAAATGTCAAAGCTGCCAGAAGGCGACGTGGCAAAAATCAAAAAATTTAATGTATACTTAAAGAGTACCGGTCACGTCCCCTGACATCTTAAAACAAGCTAAATAGATCACGTGCCGCTGGAGAACTTAGTGCAGAGCCGTTTTTTTTTCTAGCCACCCACAACCCCCTGCAAGCACATTGCCTTACTTATAAAATGTGGCCACGTTCTTCCTTCTCCCTTCTTAAATTTCTCTGGAAGTGATAACGTTTCGTTCTGACTGTGTGCCAGTGACCCAAAAGTCTGATTATCGTCAATAACAGGTTGTTCTGGCGGTGGGGGGCAATCTACCTCCTACTGAGCATGTGTGATCATTATCAGTTTGCAGGTCTTTGAATGCTCAGCAGCCTCCAAAATTTCTTCTTACCGCTCTGTGATGGAAGGCAGAATGGCAGTAGTGCAGCACATGACCACTGAGGCTACTGATTGGCTGTAGTGGTCACGGGCTGGCTGCTGAAACTAAGACTGGGGGAACCACCACCGTGGCTGAGCTGAATCGGTGGGAGATAGAACAACTATTATTTTGTTATTTTAACAAATCTTCTGTAATTTTTATCTGCACTCCCAGTTCTTTGTACATGACCACCTTTTTTTCTACTTAACCACATACCATCTCTACTCAAAGCACACGTTCTCCTAATAATTACATTTTGAGAACTGGGAGCCGCCTTCGCCAACTTCTCCTGGCTCCGTGGGTGGACCTCCCTGCCATGTTCTCTCCAAGGTCCCTATTTGAATTATTGTCTGTGGCCACAAAAGATAGGTTTGTTTTGAGACTAGACTCCATGGTCACTAAGGCCCCATGCACACGGCCATGGCCGTAATCATGAGCCACGATTTCGGGCACGGACGGGTGCCGACGGCCGACCGCATTTTTGTCACGTGCTCCCATACAAAGTATGGGAACACGGCTTGTAAAAAGCAAAAGATAGGACATGTCCTATCTTTTGCGGTACAATTCTACAGCTCGGACACCTTCCCGCAAATAAACATTAGCATACCCTAACTATTTTTATCAGAATTGCAGCAAATTTTCCAAGATGCTTCAAACAACCTACCAGTCGGTTTTCCTATAAAACTAAACACTATACTGAACATAATTGTTGCAGTTTTAAAGGCACGGGCAGCTCACACTTAGGCGGGATTCACACGACCGGGTCCCGCCCGAGCCCGAGTGTCGGCCGGTAAAATCGGCCATTTTGCATAAAGTTTTGCATCCGTTCCGGGCCGGGCAGAACTGGACAGTGACATCAGCGGCAACTCCTGAAGGGGAATCCCCATGTGTTCGGGGATTCCGCTTCAGGAGTTTCCCCAGATGTCACTGCCCAGATATGGACAGAGACATCAAGCGCTCTGTCTAGGAGCGGAATCTCGAAAACACGGGGATTCCGCTCCTTCAATGCGCTAAAGTGCGGCTAGCACATAGCAGAGCGGGGAGATACCTCCCTGCTCTGCTATAGTGGCGTCGCTACAGTTGTAGCAGCCGCAGCAGCAGCAGCTGCTAGCGGCGCCATCGAAGGTGTCGCCGGGCCAGGGCGCTTTTAAAACAAGCAGGGGAAGGGAGCCAGCGCAGCGCTCCCTTCCACCTGCTGTACACCCCGGCCCTGCCACAAAGTGTACAGCCATTCGTCCGAATGGCATCAACTCCTCCTCCTCACATGCACTCTGCGCTGTGAGGAGGAGGAGATAGAGCGCAAGCGCCGGAAAACCCGGCCATCACTCGGGACACATTCCGGTGATGGCCGTGTATTACCCGGCCCCATAGACTTCTATGGGAACCGGGCGGCCGGTCACCCGGTCGAAAATAGAGCATGTCCTATTTTTTGACGGCCGGCTGTCACGGCCGTCAAAAAATCGGTCGTGTCAATAGCCCCATTAGGGGTCTATTATTCCTAATGCAGCCGGTTGCCGGCCGATTTATGAACGGCCGGCACCCGGCCGGGAAACCCTGTCATGTGAATGAGGCCTAAATATGTATCAATTAAGGACAACCGAGACCACCCACCTGACTCTTAGGCTGGATTCACATGACCATGTTACGTCCGTAATGGACGGACGTATTTCGGCCGCAAGTCCCGGACCGAACACACTGCAGGGAGCCGGGCTCCTAGCATCATAGTTATGTACGACGCTAGGAGTCCCTGCCTCGCTGCCGGACAACTGTCCCGTACTGTAATCATGTTTTCAGTACGGGACAGTAGTTCCACGGAGAGGCAGGGACTCCTAGCGTCGTACATAACTATGATGCTAGGAGCCCGGCTCCCTGCATTGTGTTCGGTCCGGGACTTGCGGCCGAAATATGTCCGTCCATTACGGACGTAATGTGCTTCTGTGAATCCAGCCTTAAGCCCACAGCAGAGATTTAAATGAAAAAATTACAGCTTATCCTGAAACTTCTATATCAATCCGCTCAGCTCCTCCGGCTCTATAACAATAAAACTACTTCCAGATAAGACCTTTTGTCGCTTATGACATGTTCCCTTTAAGGATATGATCACACGGCTTATTTTTGGCCGTTTTTTGGGCCGTAAACGGCTGAAAAATCGGAAGCAGAACGCCTCCAAAAATCTGCCCATTGATTTCAATGGGAAAAACGGCTGTAAAGGATCTGCCAGGCACAGCTTCGGGGTTAACGCCCATAGATAATCAGTCTGCACCTGCTTCTATGTCTGTGAGACTGATTCCATCTTCCACCACTCAGGGTGGCAGGCTTAGGAGTGGGAGAACCTATCACAGCCTGGCCAGACGGAGCTAGCTCCCGCCCTCTGTCTATTTATACCTGCCTTTCCTGTTCCTCTTTTACTTGTGATTCTTTTTGTTTGGTTTCCTGGCCCTGCTGCAGCGTCTTGTACTATTGTCCTTGCTTCATTTTGACCCCGGCGTGCTGACTACTCTCCTGCTCTGCGTTTGGTACCTCGTACACTCCTGGTTTCACTCGGCTTGTTTACTTCTCTTGTTGCTCACGGTGTTGCCGTGGGCAACTGCCCCTTTCTCCCCCTAGCTCTGTGTACCCTTGTCTGTTTGTCTGCCGTGCACTTATTGAGCGTAGGGACTGTCGCCCAGTTGTACCCCGTCGCCTAGGGCGGGTCGTTGCAAGTAGGCAGGGACCGAGTGGTGGGTAGATTAGGGCTCAGTCTCACAGACATAGAAGCAGGTGCAGACTGATTATCTATGGGCGTTAACCCCGAAGCTGTGCCTGGCAGATCCTTTACAACGGCGTTCTGTTCTGATGGGGCGTTCTGTTCTGATGAACGGCCACGAAAAAGAAGTGCATGTCACTTCTTGAGCCGTTTTTGGAGCCGTTTTTCATTGACTCTAGACAACCAGCTCCAAAAGCGGCCTTAAAAAATGCACCAAAAAACGCAAGTCGCTTTAAAAGCGGCAGAATATCAGGAGCTATTTTCCTTTGAAAACAGCTCTGTATTTTCAGACGTTTTTGATTTTGTGCGCACATACCCTAATACTTAGTAACATTTATATGTTATTCTAAAAAGCATATTCAGCTTTACAGAAGTTTTCATTTTGATTATGTGTCTATACGCAATACAAGTATTTTTTATATACATTTGGCCAGGATCAAAAGCGCAATTCACGGAATCTTTCAATACAACTGTATAAAAAATAATAATTATATCGCACAATATACATATTTTTTTAAATGGCAAACCTTTGGAAGATGTATACAGATGTATAGGCACAAAGTTGGAAAAAGCCTGGCCATATAAGTACAGTGGGACCATTTCAAATAGTCCAGTGGTATGAACTAAGCCTAAAAGATATTAGGACCAGTTACTGGAAGGAGATTTGCAATCATAGTACAGGGTCTATGTCTCTATTTGCTACCCAGTCAAATTTCCATCTCGGATTTTGCTGAATCTTTGTTAAAAGATCACTTTGTTAACCACAACTAATGTGGGTAAAAAAACTAAGAAAAAATGTTTTTATATAAAAAAAAACAGCACATACAAGTAATAAAAAAAAGACAAAAGAAAGAATAAACCAGAAGAGAGCAGAGAAAAAATGATCAATGATTGTACATATAATACATAGTATTACATCAATAAACCCACATAAGAACCAGGAATTGCAGAATGAGATGGTTTTATGAACTTTCTATTACATCTTTAAATGTTGCCATGCTTTAATACTCGCTATCCGTTGTTTACATCCATTTATTATCTTTCAGTACTTATGTATAAACCTTTACATGCCAGTAAAACTTTATGGGAGATCTGTCAGAATGCAGCAGCAGAAAAACAGGGTCAAGTACTGGGACAGACACCATTTAGTTACAGTAGCCATTTGATACAACAGTTTATTGCTTTCTGTATTTTCTTTGAAACGAGACCCGTGGGGACGCCATTTGCTTTCTGTTAGAAGATTCATTATAGGGGTAAGATGTCCAGAAGGAATCCAGATTTTGACACTTTATGTCTCCACGGTAATTCACTACAATTTCTTTCCTCGGGCTGGATAAACAAATAGTTTTGCATTTAATACTGTGACTAATAGAGGGTCTTCACTGATCTGTAATTGGTAAAAGTGAAGAATGCAGAATGTTTAATTTTGTAAAAACAGAAGAAATCAACTGGAATGCTGCATATCACAAGGACGTCCAAAACGGCTATTATAGCGTCCCTTTCACGCCATTCAGGTGTCAGATGTGAAAAAGATTGGCAAACTTTACTGGTTCTTGTGTTTTTTCCTTTTACAATAAAACGATAAAATTTTTTAAGATTTATTCATGGGAATTTAGATAGACAATTATATTCTTCTATTCTGACTATTATTGAGTGGAGGGACTATACGCGGGAGAGAAGTCAATAAGGATTCCTAAATCATCAAAATGCTGAAATAGGATTGTATTTAAAATATATTCCCACCAAAAAAAAAACATTTTGACCGAGAGGTAGTCACCTCTGAATTGTACAGTTTATACAATATTAGTTAAATATTTTCCATTCTGAGGATAGTAAGCTGGCTAGGAGCCCTGTGTTTTTCACAATTAAATACTGAATGTATCAAGCAAATTTTGCCAGTAACAATGTCCAATGTGTCACGAGAAAACAATCTCAGAATCGCTTGGATAGGTGAAAGCATTCCGAAGTTATTACCACATAAAGTGAAACATGTCAGATTTGAAAAATGAGGCTCTGTCAGGAAGGTCAAAAGTGGCTAAAGATGGAAGGGGTTAATAGATTTTGGGTGCGTTAAGGAAAATGCACTATAAATACATAATTATTAAAAAGTCATGGTATGACAATACATTATAGAATTTGTGTAAATGTTTAATGTTAAATTGTTAGCATAACTCACTCATGATACATCTGAACAAAGCTTCATTACAAATTTATGCAAACAACATTGTGCTTCATAGATATTAAATATAAATGAAGACATACTGTATATGCAAATATGGGTAGTAAAAACACGAAAAGCTTCCAAACAATAATTATTATGTTTCCCTCAAATATTAATTGAAAAACATATTTGTCTGTCGCATCCTCTTCACTTCTCTACAACAATTTAGTTAACCATTACAATGCTGTTTTGTATTGTGGAAACAATGTTGCTCCTTTATGCAAAATAGATCAAATTAATTTGTTAATAACAAAAGGTTCCAGCCCTGTGACGGTTTTATTTTTCGTCCTAGGGATCACACGGGGCACACATGATCAAACGCAGGAGTCATTGACAACCATGGGCATATCCCCTGGGTGTCTGAGCCTAACCCCACTGCTCATGTTACTATAAAGGCACTAGTTAAAAGGGCTGTATCGTCCAGACTAGTGTTTCTCAACGTGCCTAAGCCAAGTACTGTTTACTGTACCCCCAAGAATATGATAAAACACTGTGCTGCATATGAAACACCTCGGAAACCTCCGGGGATCAGCGGTTATTATCACTGTGAAGAAGCGGTTGGCCATATATTAAATTAATTGCCCACCATACAATAAATGGACGGGTCGGTTCTGCCAGAGTCACCGTTTGTTAGCGACTCTCTTCTCTGGCTAAGAGAAGGGGGTGCCCAGAGCGGGAATTCCCCCCCCCCCCACGACGCCCATTTCCACTAATAGGACATGTGAAAAGTGGTTGTTTTCATGACACAACCCCTTTAATAGTTCTGCTACATACAACATATAACCATGTAAATAAAATTTTGTGAAAGTAAAAAAAACAACAACACAAATACGTATATTCAGAAATTAAAGTAAATAATCAATGCATGACATAAATCAGTTCTCGTGATAGATTCATTTTGCTTGATTCAATGATTTTCTCAGAGCCGATTTGTTTTACCACCAGAAACCTGTTAATTAAACTAGTTACACTCCAGAACTCAAGTTGTAAATTATTATTTTTTCAGATTATCTCCCCTTTTTATTATATACTTATTCACACTGCATTTAAACAGCATCTAATTACTGATCTGCCAGGGATATTGTGTATGGCGCACAAAAGAAGAAACCCTTATACCCCTATTATTAAATATACACAGACCCTGAATTTAAACATTTCAAAGCATGTCCACATGATCGGGGATGTTAACTATGAAATGAACAGGCTTCGGCTTTCAGTAAAGATAAAGAAAATTCATTATGAGTTACACGACTACAGCCGGATAAACAGAGACAAGATAGCACTCAAGGTCCGTTGTTGTTATGCCTTTAAATAACCTCTGACATGCAGTCATACTGGCTGATCTGTATGTACATAGTGACATTAGGATAATAGGCAGACTATATTAGCACATATGAGAAACTGACAATGTCACCCACAGAGGAGTTACACACAAGGTGTCATTTCTTCTTCCCAAAATCACTGTATGGAGCATTGCAAACGCTTTAATTAGGAGAAATCACCAGGGAAATGTGGGAAAATTGACTGTCATTCACAGTTTTAAGAATGGAATTTTAACTAAAACCCCAATTATGTTTGACCACATATTCCATAGCAATATTAGTCTATTCTGAAATCCATGGTTATACCCCATGTTGTGGTTATATGGGACTATAGCCATTACATTGTAAACATACTTTCAAGATCATTTGTTTAAAAAAAAAAAAGTAATTTGCTAAAAAAGGGAAATCCACCAAACAGGTCTAATATGTCAAAGTTTCGTGTCAGTGGCTGGTATCGGTAGGGGTCTGTGAGCTTGGATCCCCATTGATTCCTAATGGAGCAGTAGTGTGAATTGTGCCAGAGATTTTCACTGGACTGGATACAGTACTTGAACATACATCCCTGTCCTGTTCTTCTCGGAACTGTCCAGCGAAACAGAACTCTAAGGCGCGAAGCTTATGAACATATGCCCATTAGTGGGCAACTTCTACATTTTGTGTGGACGTAGCTGTGTAGATGAGGGTCGGGCTTAATAACGTCTTGCAAATGGGGATTTAAATGTTGACATGTATGCTTAACCCCTTAATGACCGGCCTATTTTAAACCTTAATGACCAAGCCATTTTTTAAGTTTTTCCATCGTCTCATTCCAAGAGCTATAACCTTTTTATTTTTGCGTCGACATAGCTGTATAAGGTCTTGTTTTTTGCGGGACAAGCTGTATTTTTTAATAGCACCATTTTGGGGGACATATTATTTATTGATTAACTTCTATTAACTTTTATTTGGGGGGAAATAGAAAAAAATCTGAAATTTCGCCACTCTTTTTTGCGTCTTAAATCTACGTCGTTTACCGTGTGATATAAATAACACAATAACTTTATTCAGCGGGTTGTTACGATTGCAACGATACCAAATTTGTATAGTTTTTGTATGTTTTACTACTTTTACACAGTAAAAACGCTTTTTTTTCGAAATTATTTGTTTTTGTGACTCCATATTTGAAGAGCCGTAAAAAAAAAAAATTTCCGCCGATGCGGTTGTATGAGGGCTTTTTTTTGCGGGAAGACTTGTAGTTTTTATTGGTACCATTTTGGAGTAGATGCGACTTTTTGATCACTTTTTATCACATTTTTTTAAAGTCAGGATTCACAGAAAACAGCAATATTTCAATAGTTTTTTATTACATTTTTTACGGCGTTATCCCCGCGCGGGTTAAATAATGTAATAGATTTATATTCGGGGTCGTTACGGACGCGGCGATACCAAATATGTGTAACTTTTTAACTTTATTTTGTTTTTTTTAATAGTAAAGCATTTTGTAAGGGGAAAAGCTGGGTTTTTCATTTTTTTTCACATTTTTTTAAAATTAACTTTATTAAACTTTTCTTTTACTTTGTTACTAGTCCCACTAGGGGACTATAATATGCGATTCTGCGATCACATTTATAATACTTTACAATACTTATTGTACTTATTGTACTTATTGTATTTATTGTACTTATTGTACTTATTGTATTTACAATACTTTTGTTTTGCAGTGTATTACTGCCTGTCCGTTTAAAACGGACAGGCATCTGCTAGGTCATGCCTGCGGCATGATCTAGCAGTCATTCACCACAGGCAGACCTGGGGGCCTTTATTAGGCCCCTGGCTGCCATGGGAGACACAGACACTCGGCGATCTTATCGCCGGGTGTTGGTGGGAGAGAGAGGGAGCTCCCTCCCTCTCTCCAAAACCACTCAGATGCGGTGCTCGCTATTGTGCACCGCATCTGAGGGGTTAAACGTGTGAGATCGATACGAATATCGATCTCACACGGCAGAGCAGGGACTCCCCCAGCCCTCAGCTACCTCTGGCAGCCGAGAGCAGGGAGATTTGACAGTTCCCTGCTCTGTTTACTTATTCCGATGCCGCGACGTAAAAAATCTATGGCATCGGAATAAGGCCCGTTAGTGACCGACGTAAAAAGACTATGGGCCGGTCACTAACGGGTTAAGGAACTTTTACTAATCTAGTAAAAAAATAATGGGGCAGTGTTCAGGACATGGGTGTCATAAATCCTTTAGAATATTCCAAGCACTGCCTTAAAAAACAAAACATAGAGGAACACTGCTACTGCAGGATGTGCGGCAGAATGCCTGCCCTAAATGCTCCTCTGCTGTATTCTTCTTCTGGAGCGATCATGGGTGCTCTCAGTTCACACTGCACATCTGCTGCTTGACCATGCAGACTGAGGCAGAACCGCAAACAGAAGAACTAAGGCAGCAAGCAACCAGCACATAGTAAGAACAGCACTGCAGGGAGTGTCTGTTTCTGTGGCCCTACACAGCAAGTACTTAATCCTCAACATGAAGAGTCTCCGGAAAGCTCTTCACTGGTGAATGCTGTTATAGTGACGCTTTGAAGATTCTCCTTTTTTAGCCCCTTTCCTTGCCCTGTGATCCTGGTCTCTAGGTGAACAAACTTTTAAATGTATTTGTGTCGTTAGGATGCAGATACAATTGAATGCTGTGGAGGTGTAGCTCTGCTCCCTGGCCTGCCTCTCACCCCCATAGGCCACAGGACACTTTAGAGAAATAAAAGGAAAAAGCACGGTGCCACATAGTGTGAGTAAGCCCAGAAGTAGCAGTCAGTAAATTACAAATGAATGCTCACAACAGGACCGTAGAACAATCGCGTTGAAATTGTTAGTAGAAGTGAGTGCTGCTGCCGAAATGCCAACCAGTCAGGCCCATTGGCCACCGCAATGAAGACAATTTATAACTTAGGAAAAACGGGAATAAGTGCGGCGCTGCTTCTCAATGAAAGTACAAATAATGTAGAATGATGACGTTTATTGAACAATCCAGGCTACGCGTTTCAATGCCGCACCGGCATCTTCCTCATTCCACAGGACACTTTAAGCCTGCAGTCTATGAGAGGAAAAGTTTTGAGAGCAGCTCAGCATGATGAAATGATCGAACCCCTATATGCTGGCCCGTAGACAGCTCAGGCCTTAAGCTGGAGTTGGCCTGTAGCCTGCACCACTTTGAGGGAAGCGATGTGGAACTAGGTTAATTGAGTTTATTATTTTTGGGGTCACTTTGTCCGTGGCAATATTTCCTTTCTGGCTATATCTGTTCACAATTATTTTTGTCGGTATTCGGTTTGGGGGCACTACCTGTATGATCGTATTATTGTTGGGTTCCTGGCCCCAGAGTGCCTAATTCAATTCTAAAGTAATACCCAGGGACAGTGTACTTGTGCCCCTGAGCGTTAAAGATTCTAGCAACGCTCCTGGTTAAGGATATAGTTGTCAAATATGAAATCACATTAGATAAATCTTCTGCTTGTGGTCCTCAGCAAGCCAGGGGTACAACTACTACTGCTTCTTGAGTGGTGTAGGAGTCAAAAACTCCCATGCAATTTATATAGTCAGCCGATTCTGCCCCTAAATCGGCGGGCTCAGCCGATCTTAATCTACCAGCTTCACACCTTATTGATAATATTTCCAATGTGTGCAGTAATAGCAACAACATTTACAATGCAATTATAAGTGGATGTGCACATGTAATATGGGCCAAAATAAATATTTAATCTGTTCGAACCGACATACTCCAGTCCGAGGCTGGTTGGTACTCACTATGAATACAAGGACTATTCTTTAAAACCAGGGCATGTCCCTGAACGTTAGGGACACTCGACAAGTGTGACAACCTTGTAGCCCTCATATAAAGGAATGGGATCCCTTTTTTATGGTCTTGAATTCCTCAGCGAGGCCACTGACAGGCCATTAACATTTTCAGTTTCATGCGGATGTCTCCTCTTATGCGCTGCTTATTAAAGTGATGTAATTACACAAACCAGTATTTTACAAGACAAAGTGATTTGAAAGTTGAAATGATAGGACTACAGGGAGTTCACACAACCTTGATATATTCTAAAATTGTTATCTTTAAAAAGTCACATGTGCATGGCAGTGCCCAAGGCAGACGTATATGGAGGGTGGGGGAGGTTGGAAAATGGATTGATATCAAGAAGGAGAATTAGAAAAGTATGAAATGAATATGTAGAAGATTAATGATCACTTTACAGAAATAGCCTGCAGAAAAAGAGATCATCATTAAAGGGTCAGTGAAAGTCTGCGAAGCACAAGCACATTTTTCAGATTTCATGAAGCCTTATGATAGTTAATATCAAAATACAGAGTCCTTATAAAAGGACATCGCTGCACAGAGTTGGTCACAATATGTAGAAAAACACAATCTTTACCTCCATCTTGGTAGGATGTCGAATACATATATAAAGGCTGAGCACTGAGACATTTTTCCCAAGAGTGGGATATTAATTTTTCTTTAAAAAATTTATTTTATATCAACTTTAAGAAAAAATCCTGATTTGAAAATAAAAATGTGGAACTTGATTCTATAACAACAGCTAAAATGTAGAAAAATCACTGGGAGCAATAATACTTAGACAAACAGTATGATACTTAAGTAATAAACCTGAGGCACTGCAATCCTGGTCATAGATGGAGTTCAGTAATGACAATAAGAATATATATATATATATATATATATATATATATATATATATATATATATATATATATATATATATATATATATATATAAATAAAATTAGTGTAATTTTAAAAATATCACTATACCTCCTGAAAAAGCGCTGGTCTTGTCCATGGGTCAAGTCCGGTTTTGCAGTTCATTCCAAATCAAGTGAATAGAGATGAGCTGCAATATTAGACAAAGCCCATGGACTAGAGTGGCGCTGTTTTAAAATCATAGACAATCTATAGAAGCCCAGACAACCAGAGACAACACAAGCCTTTTGGAGTCTTTCGAACATGGAACCATCACAGTTTACACCACTCAAACCATCAGAGGTCTTCAGTCTATTCACTGCTGTATTCACGCCCAGCGCCAGTAGAATCAGGAAGCGCAGGACATGTTATATGTTTGGGCATGGATGAAATATGCAAGATTGTCAGGAGAACATGTGGACTCCATGTAGACTATACCGATGCTAGCTAGTACTTCATCTAAGGCAACAGCATTGACTAAAGTACTATTTTATATACCCCAAGACAGCCAAGAGACTGATTTCAAGAGAAATTTCTGCATTTCTGAAAAATTCTAAAAGATAATTGTAACGTGCTTTTTAGGTGCTTCCAAGCTTGTAGGAAAAGTAATAAACGTGATCTTCTTGCGACAGCTGATAAATTAATAGAATGATCAACTTCTACAGGAATTTATTATAAGAAAAAACATATAAAGCAGGATTCTGTTTAAGAAGTCTCAGATGCAACACTAACATTAGATTGTGTTTCTTAAAGGTCTGACCAAAGATAAACCATTACGTTAGGCGCAAACTGATTGACTTAAACACGTTTGCCCATCAGGGACATTTATGGCATATCCACAGGATATGCCATAAATGTCAGATAGATGCGGGTCCCACTTCTGGGACCCGCACCTATCTCTAGAACGGGGCCCCATAAACCCTGTTCTACCTTTCTCGTTTCCCGCTGCCTCCCAGGTCACTTCCTGATTACATGGTCGGAAATTACTAAAACAGAGTTGATTGAGCGAGACCTGCTCCAAAACAAGGGAACAATGTTAGTATAATTCATCATAAAAATGGTGCCCAAAATCAGGTAGTACTTCGCAAATCGCAGTTCACTATGACATGTCAGAAGTTTGTCAAACGTTTAGATACACTTTAACGGTCCTTAACAAGTGGACCTGCAACTTAGGACTACAGTTCTGTACTTGAAGATGGTGGAAATCTGTGTCTTAATAATAATAATAATAATAATAATAATAATGATGATGATGATAATGATGATAATAGTCTTTATTTATAGAGCCAACATATTTAGTAGAACTTTAGAAACGGGGAAATAACTAACAAGTAAAATGACAAATAAGCAAAAGAAACAAAAACAAACAATGACACAAAAGGAGAAAAGGCACTTTTTTTTGCAAAAACTCTTGCTCTGAGGTGAATCAGATCCATGTCTAAAGATGAGCAAATTGACTAGTCAAAGTGTATGTGGTTATTACTGTAAAAGTAACTGCCTAATATCAGAGATCACGTAGAATGATAGATTGCTTTCACAGAGACACAACTATTGTTATGGCATCTTCATTTCTAGATGACACATTTACTTGGTGAAGAAGAAGGCCATTCAGAGTATCCCAGCCCAAAGCAATATTAAATTATGGGCAAAATAATCTTTATGACTTACAGATCAACCTGAGAAATGACGACTTTATGATCAACAATTAAATTCACACACAAAAAAAAAAAAGCAGTTTGGAAAGGCAGTATCATGCACATAAAAGACATAAAAAATACAAAAAACGTCCATCTCTCAGCGCCGTCTGTCAGTAAAATGTTTTCTTTTCCACAGCGAGAGAAACAGAATATTTCATGGTTTAGAACAGAATAAATCACATGCGTTTCCTTCACTCGGAGGAGATTACAGAAAACAGCTGCAGAACTGACAATACTTATGCCAAATGTAAGCCAATAAGGCTCCTCAAGTGTGACACGATCACCTAACTGCTCGTTCATGCTATACGAGGGTACAAAGACACAAAAATGGGCCATGTGTTTCATCTACAAACCTGGAGATAAACTCAGCAGCCATGACAGGTGTTACTAAATCATAATGTTGACAAAGAGTGTTCAAGGATGCAACCTGGTCTATTGCCCTTTTCCTAAAGAAATTGACCATAGATGAGACATGTTTATTGTAGAGATTTAGTGCTATGCAAACATCAAAGAAAAAGCGATAAAATGTAAACACTTGTAGTATATTGCAAAAATATACAAAAAGTAATACATATCTTATATACTTCTGTCTGTCGTGTTAGTGCAGGCTAACCATGCGTTAAAAGGGCTTGCCCAGGCACGGGGCAAGTGCTTCAGACACTGAACCCTACATAACATCGGGTGCCCGGACCCCCACCAATCATATACTGATGACCTATCCTGTGGATAGGTCATCGGTATGAAAAAAATCACCCCTTTAAAGAAGCCCTCGTCTTTACCCTTAAACCCCTCACGGAGGTCTGGGTATTGTGGTTGGACATTCCCCAGCCTGTGGTCCCATATTTTACAATTGGTGACAACTGCACTACAACAACCAGCAAGCGAAGGCAAGTTCGTGTGTAGCCAGAGCTCAGATCTTAAGAAATAAGTAAATACATTTAGATTATACTATAATATATAAATATATATATATATATATATATATATATATATATATATACACACATATATATATATATATATACACATACATACATACATATATACACATACGTATTTATCTATAAATATCTGCCCCTTATAAAGATATATTTAGAAATCAATCAGTACAGCATGGGGGACCAATTTAGAAAAAAAAAATGGTGTTCAAAGGTAAACATTAACTTTAAGACCCACATCTCCTTATGAGTTTCATATTCGGTTTATTCTGACCCTTCTTATAGTTCCTGAGTATTTCCGAGGCATGGTGCCTAGTTGTATAATATTTTTGTACTAGGGCAGGGGATAAATGATACAGGTTGGTGCTTAATGGAGCATCAGTTGCAAATGCCTGGCTGATAATAGATTTTCCCCTCCTGTTCATGGTCCATTCATCTCTTTACAGTTTCTATTAACAGTCTGGTCCACCACCAGCCAAAATCATTTTAATATTCATTAGTGCTCAACACATCCAACACATTATTTGGTTTATGGCTGACATTAATGTATATGGACATCTGAAGCATTTCTGGATACTAGTACAATCAATTCATTTCAGCTATTTAAAGGGGGTGCACTGTTATACCTTGCCATTTTGTAAGAATGCAGCCTTAGAATACAACTAAAATGTATATGTCAACTGATACACTGTTTAACCACCATCTTTTTTTCCCTCTATGAGTGGTACTCTGCAATGGTGCCCTCATTTTAATCTCTTTATTAATGACCTTGTGGGTGGGATTGATAGTAATGTGTCGGTTTTTGCTGGTGATGCAAAACTTTGCAGGATACTTAAAACTCAGCAGGACTATAAAATCTTACAGAAAGACCTAGATAAGCTGGCAGCATGGACAAAAACATGGCAGATGACATTTAATATCGATAAATGTAAAGTAATGTACCTAGGATTCAATAATAGTATAAATGCATATACAATAAACTGAATAAAATTGAGGATAACGGAACAAGAGAAGGACCTGTGGCCTAAAAGATGCCTGTCCGACAGGCAGTAATACACTACAATACAGAAGTATTGCAGTGTATTACAAAAGCGATCAGGTGATCGCACAGTAAAGTCCCCTAGTGGGACTAAAAAAAAAAAGTTTAAAAAAGTTTAATAAAGTTTATAATAAATAACTAAAAATCCCAAGTAAAAAAAAATTATTAAAAACCCACTTTTTCCCCTAACAAAATACATTATTATGAAAAAATGACCCCGCCTATAAAGCTATTACATTATTTAACCCGCACGGTGAAATGCTGTTTTCTGTCCATCCTGCCTTAAAAAGAAACGTTATAAAATGTGATCATAAAGTCTTATCTACTCCAAAATGGTACCAATAAAAACTACAAGTAACACAAAAAAAAAAAAGACCCTCATATGGCTGCATCGGCAGAAAAAGAAAAAAAGTTATGGCTCCTAAAACATGGCGACACAAAAACAAATCATTTTGGAAAAAAAAAGGGTTTTTACTGTGTAAAAGGAGTAAAACATAAAAAAAAATACGATATCAATTTGGTATCGCTGCCATCGTAACGACCCGCTGAATAAAGTTGTTATGATATTTATACCAGACGGAAAAGAGCGTAAATTTAGGACGCAAAAACATTGTGGTGAAATTGCTGGGTTTTTTTCTATTGCCCCCCAAAAAAGTTAATGAAATGTGATCAATAAATTATATGTACCCCAAAATGTGCTATTAAAAAATACAACTTGTCCCGCAAAAAAACCAAGACATTTTACAGCTATGTCGATGCAAAAGTAAAGAAGTTATAGCTCTTTGAATGCGACAATGGAAAAACGTAAAAAAATAGCTTGGTCATTAAGGGGTTAAAGAGGTTTCCCGTCATTTAGAAAACCTCCATTATAACCTGCATTCAGGTAAAAATAAGAAATACCCACATATTCACCTTTCACCCCATTCCATGATCCCCCCCATCTGTCTTTGTTTACTCTATGACAGCCAATCATTGACTGCAGTGGGGGCACCAATATGGACAGTACATCACCATTGTGGCCAGAAATTGGGTGCCACGGTCATATGGCATGTCGTCGCTCTGGCCAACAGAGACTGATGGGTAACTATGAAATCGTTGGTAGGGGTAGAAGTAGGGCAAATGAAAGAGGAGTATTGTGGCTATTTTTTTTATTTTTTACTCATTTGCCGCTTATACTCAGGGTTGAAAAACTCATTAAAAGTGTATATATATATATATATATATATATATATATATATATTTATTTATACACACACTATATATATTTATACAGTATAGACTATTCCAGTGATTACCGGTTTACTGCATTATTCTCAATTTGCATTGAAAAATAAGGATGTAGTTTTCAAAGACAAAATATTTTCACAAAAGAAGAAAAAGAATGAGGGACAAATGATTTCTGATCTGGGATTTATCGAATGGTAACTGCTCAATTAAGGAGGATTAAGTTGAGGCTTTGATTACTTTTCAAACATTTGACGACCAGTGATATAAATGTAACCTACTTTTTGAAACATTTATAAACTGGTTTATTGTAAAACGACTACTTCAGCTCTGGAATTTTACAAAGCAATCCACTTCAATGAAAGGAAGCATCTGCTTACCATTATACTGCATATAATGACTTATTGTGGCAGTGATAAGTCACCGGCTGATGGCAGAAGATCAGGACAATTAGTTTTGATAAACACCTCCTCATTATTTTGAAAATAATTATTGGTAACACTTCACAATATTCTTCCTCGCATTCTGAATCTGTAATGCAACTACTAGTGTAAAGAAAAATCGGTCAGAGCATTGATACGTGAGGTCTCATTAATGTGATCCTCTGACACGGAGAAACTTTAGTTATTATATGGAACTACATTGTGAGCAATTTTCCTATATTTTATTACATGAATGTTGTAGAAAAGGCAAACAAAAAGAATTTACAGATCTACATTTATTTGCTCAGGACTGGAGTGTGATTAGTCCGGGTCCCCAAACAATAAAAGCCATGACCCCCACCATAGTCATGATATGTTGGAGTTAAGGTATGTTCACACGCTTAGCAAAAAACGTCTGAAAATACGGAGCTGTTTTCAAGGGAAAACAACTCCTGATTTTCAAGAGTTTTTTGAGAAAATCGCATTTTTCGCTGCGTTTTTTACGGCTGTTTTTGGAGCTGTTTTCAATAAAGTCTATGAGAAAACGGCTGCAAAAATGTCCCAAGAAGTGTCCTGCACTTCTTTTGACGAGCCGTCATTTTACGCGCCGTCTTTTGACAGCGAAGCGTAAAATGACAGCTCGTCTGCACAGAACATCGTAAGACCCATTGCAAGCAATGGGCAGATGTTTGCCGACGTATTGGAGCCGTCTTTTCAGGCGTAATTCGAGGCGTAAAACGCCTCTATTACGTCTGAAAAGAGGTCGTGTGCACATACCCTTAGGTTAACACATTGCATTCGAGCAAAATTTATCTGTTCCAATTTCATTTATGTTTGCAGGCCAGGGGCATGGCTATGGGGGTGCAGAGATACAATATGCACCCAGGCCCTAATTTCTGAGAGGGCCCAAAGACTTTTCTTCCACATAAGAACAGTATTATGAATGGCACATGGTAGGTGGGGCACCCTGTTACAGATTTTTCTTTGGCCTCCCAGGACCTTTAGATTACGGCTTAGTTGCGGACCCTGCACCTAAGCCTTAAAGTGACTGCCCAGTAATAAGAATAGAAATGATATGTAAGTCAGTACCTATAGGTGATGCTGACCTATTTATTTTCCAAAGTGCTTGCTGTTTGGTAGCTTTTTAGCTAAGCTCCATTAGGCAGAGCTGTGATCTGTGACTACTGCTTAGCTACAGTGCCTACACAGAGTCGGAGGTGGTCTGAAACACACCCATCTCATGATTGGTTCAGGCTGCTGCTCTCTCCCTTCACCTGCAGATCTGCCTCTGCTGATTGGCTGCAGTGTATAAACATAAGTTGCACATAACATGGCAAATCACTCCAGCAGGTGGAAGGGGGCCCTGCTTGTATTTCTGAAGCACCCGGGCCCGGTGACTAATAATAATAATTTTTATATATATATAGCGCAAACATATTCCGCAGCACTTTACAGTTCAGGGGGTACATTGTACAGACAATATAAGACATTACATAGTGGCAAATTTACAATTCAAACCAGACGGTTGAGGACCCTACTCGCAAGAGCTTACAATCTATGAGGAAATAAGGGAGACACAAAGTCTGTCACCAGATTTTGCAACCCCTATCTGCTATTGCAGCAGATAGGCGCTGCAATGTAGATTACAGTAATGTTTTTATTTTAAAAAAACGAGCATTTTTGGCCAAGTTATGACCATTTTTGTATTTATGCAAATGAGGCTTGCAAAAGTCCAAGTGGGCGTGTTTACAGTAAAAGTCCAACTGGGCGTGTATTATGTGTGTACATCGGGGCGTTTTTACTTCTTTTACTAGCTGGGCGTTCTGACGAGAAGTATCATCCACTTCTCTTCAGAACGCCCAGCTTCTGGCAGTGCAGACACACAGCGTGTTCTCGAGAGATCACGCTGTGTCGTCACTCACTTCCTGCCCCAGGTCCTGCATCGTGTCGGCCACATCGGCACTAGAGGCTACAGTTGATTCTGCAGCAGCATCAGCGTTTGCAGGTAAGTAGCTACATCGACTTACCTGCAAACGCCGATGCTGCTGCAGAATCAACTGTAGCCTCTGGTGCCGATGTGTCCTCGCTCGTCCGACACGATGCAGGACCTGTGAGTGACGTCACAGCGTGATCTCTCGAGAACACGCTGTGTGTCTGCACTGCCAGAAGCTGGGCGTTCTGAAGAGAAGTGGATGATACTTCTCGTCTGAACGCCCAGCTAGTAAAAGTAGTAAAAACGCCCCGATATACGCACATAATACACGCCCAGTTTTACTTTTACTTTAAACACGCCCACTTGGACTTTTGCAAGCCTCATTTGCATAAATACAAAAATGGTCATAACTTGGCCAAAAATGCTTGTTTTTTTAAAATAAAAACGTTACTCTTATCTACATTGCAGCGCCTATCTGCTGCAATAGCAGATAGGGGTTGCAAAATCTGGTGACAGAGCCTCTTTAAGTACAATGGTCCAGCCATCTTTTATTCATATGGGGATGGACACAAAGCTGCATGAGCCGGTCACCAGCCAGTGTCTGTGTATCACAGACATGAAGTGTATTAGGGTGCAAGGAGTGTGGGGGATACTGCTGAATGAAGGGGTCTCATTACTAATGTAAAGGGCGGCCAGGGAAAGGAGTCCGATTAGGGAATGTTATAGGCCTGTCTAAAAAGATGTGTTTTCAGGGCACGTCTAAAACTGTGGAAGTTGGAAATTTATCTGATTGTATGGGGTAGTGCATTCCAGTGGACTGGTGCAGCACGAGAAAAATCTTGGAGATGGTAGTGGGAGGTTCGGATTATGGTGGATGTTAATCTGAGGTCATTGGCAGAACGTAGAGCGCGAGTAGGGTGGTAAACCGAGATGAGGGAGGAGATGTAAGGAGGTGCAGCACTGTGGAGAGCTTTGTGGGTTAACATACTATGGGTGGGCACTAAAGGGAGCATTATACGGTAGAGGAGGGTAATAAGGGTCTTTATACTGTGTGAGGGCATTAAAGGGGGCATTATGGTGTGTGGGGGCATTATACTTTTTTATGGGACATATTTTTTTTTGATAGGGGTGGGGCGCCAAAAGAACATTTTTCAGAGGGCGCCATCTGTCCTAAGGCTGGCCCTGAGTAAGGCAAAGTTGCTCAACATTTGTAGATTTATGTAAAGTTGCTCAACATTTGTAGATTTAAAATGTAAAATGTAACTCGTGCCACAGCTTGACAGGCTGCAAACATTCATTCTTGACTGGTACTAAGCCTCACACATCATTCTCTTGGTGATGACAAGAAAAGTGAAGTAATATTCGAGCCCAGCTTATACTTGAAATGTCCTCCCAAGTCAAATGTATATTCTTGTAGGAAATGTAGTCAATACACTTCAGCAAAAATCTATATTTCACAAAGCAGTCAAGTGTCACTGTTAATAGCTGAGCTACATAAACACAATGTAATTGTGCCTTGCTGGAGAAGCTGAAAAAGTAACATCGTGCCAGCGAAATAACAGCGAGGTTGAGTCACAGTGCCCATACCTAGCTGAAACAGTCCTGTGCACTATGTTGGTCAATCTGAAGGTTATATAGTCCTATCAGAATACTTTGTATTTGAAACTGTCCTGCAATAATGTTTAGACCCTGGGGTTAGTCTAGCCTGATACAGAGCTCCAAATCTCCTGCAAAGTCAGAGTCAAGTGATGAAATGTTGGTTGTCTGCAGCCGCCACTAGAGAGAGCCTGGGAGCTTATTGCATACAATTACACTCTATATAGAATAAAACAGTATGCCGACAAATAAAGCTCAGAACACTATATATCTTAACCAGATCAGGTCCATGGTATTTTTTGGTCTTCGAGACTGCACTCTGTTTAGCCATTTACTTTAGTTTCTTACTTTTACTCTTTTTATAGTCGATCCTTTAACTCCTTGCTGACATTTCACATAGGGCTACGTCATAACTAGCAAGGGGAAGTATGAAGCGGGCCAACGGGCAGAGACAACTCCATACTTAAAGGGATCCTGTCATCAACATCTTACCTGTTAAACTAGCCTGACCCCTCAATGGCCGCAGCTGTCCAGAGTTCATTCCTGTTCTCTTCTTTCCTGAAGTCCTCCTCTGTCTGTAAATATAGTCGTTTAAACTTTAACCGCCTTTTATGGTAATTATTTTTCCCTCTGGGATGCAGCTTCTTAACCACGCCCTCTGCCACCACCTGTCCGGCCCTCATTGGCTAAGGAGCTGTCAATCAAAAAGAAGGAGGTGGAGTCCACTCTGAGATGCTGGAGGAATGAAAACCTGACTCTTTTCAGATGAAGATTTGACTCTTTTCTGCTCATTTGCATACGGCGTGGGACCACTGAAAAACGGAATACTAAAGCTACAGAGCTTACTTAAAACATATTTATAGCTTAGATGACAATGATTTTTCACCCACTTTCACCAGGTATTGCTGGCTTTATAGCTAAACTGCTGGTGACAGGTTCCCTTTAACGCGTGTCGACTGTATGTTATAGCCAACACTTCACTGCAATGGCGGGGATCGGAGATAACTCCAATCCCAGCCGTTTAACCACTTAGACGCCAAAGTCAATAGCGACTGCAACATCTAAGCTAATTGGAAGAAAGGTGCGGCTCCAACCAACAGCACATTGCCCCCCCAGCGACGTAAAACACGGGGTGCCAATATATATCACGGTAGTCTGGGGGTCTAAGAAAGGCCCTAGTTTTGCCATCCATCTGCAATTTTTATTATTAACAATTCGTTTTTTCATTGTAAAAATAGTAAAACATATAAATTTAAATATCGCCGTAATCGCATTGACCCGCAAAATATTGTTAACATGACGTTTTTTTTACCGCACAGTAAACCATGTATAAACCAAGCTACACAGGGGCGTAGCTAAAGGCTCATGGGCCCCGATGTGAAAATTCTTACTGGGCCCCCCCCCCGCAAACTTCTCATGGCCGACGGTCCGCAGCTTTCAGCTGCATTGCTGGGTCTCCTAAGTAACCCAACAATTCAGCACTAGCAGCCGGGGGCGTCACTAAGGCTGGGTTCACACACCCTATTTACGGACGTAATTCGGGCGTTTTAGCATTGAATTACGTCCGAAAATGCGGCTCAAAAGCGTTGGCAAACATCTGCCCATTCATTTGAATGGGTCTTACGATGTTCTGTGCCGACGGTCATTTTTTTTTACGCGCCGCTGTCAAAAGGCGGCGCGTAAAAAAGACGCCTGCGTCAAAGAAGTGCCTGTCACTTCTTCAGACGTAAATGGAGCCGTTTTCCATGGACTCCATAGAAAAACAGCTCAAATTACGTCCGTAATGGACGCAGCGAAAGACGCCTGCACATGCCATTACGGCTGAAATTACGGTGCTGTTTTCTCCTGAAAACAGCACCGTAATTTCAGCCGTAACAGACGCTGTCGTGTGAACATACCCTCAGGGCTTAAAATGTCAGGGAAATAGCCCCGATACATATGTGTCCGCCCAAAAAAAAGTGTGTATATGAGACAGCATAGCATATCTATAGCACTACGACCCTATAAACTATGGATAGGATTAGATACAGTGGCTCAGAAGGCAGTATCACACATGATAGGATTAGATACAGTGGCTCAGCAGACAGTATCTCACATGATAGGATTAGATACAGTGGCTCAGCAGACAGTACCACACATGATAGGATTAGATACAGTGGCTCAGCAGACAGTACCACACATGATAGGATTAGATACAGTGGCTCAGCAGACAGTACCACACATGATAGGATTAGATACAGTGGCTCAGCAGACAGTATCACACATGATCGGATTAGATATAGGACCCAGCAGACAGTATCACACAAGATACGATTAGATACAGGGCCCAGACGACAGTATCACACATGATTGGATTAGATACACAGCTCAGCAGACAGTATCACACATGATTGGATTAGATACAGGGCCCAGCTCGCTGACATTGCGGCTCCAGCGCTGGACCCAGGATAGGTAAGAATAATAATTTTGCTTCTTTATGTGTTACTGATTATTTTTGTGTGCTTGTGTTTTTTTTACAGGTTCGGTTCTTGGACTTCGGATTCGAAGACGACTTCAATGACGGCGTTTTTTTTATTCTCAATAAAATGGTTGAGGGTTTTATTTTTTTATTTCAATAAAATATTTTTTCTATGTGCTTGCATCTTTTTAAACTTTATTATCACCGCCTTAGTAATGACCGCTGGCTGATTGACAACCTCCATTACTAAGGCAAGGCTTAATGTTAGCCAGTGCAGAGGCCAACACTAACCCCCATTATTACCCCGGTACCCTCCGCCACCAGGAGTACTGGGAAGAGCCGGGTACGAACCAGTACCCGACCATCTGTAGTGACGGGCAGGCACCGGGGTGGCCGCAGGCTGGTAGTATTAGGCTAGGGAAGGCCAAAAACAGTGGCCCTTCCCACCCTTGTAATGTTGCCTGCTGCTGTGTTGTATCTGGCTGGTTATGAAAATTGGGGGGGACCCCACATCGTTCTTTCCAATGATTTTTTTTTTTTTTTTTTTTTAAATGACGTGGGGTCCCCCCCATTTTTCATAACCAGCCAGATACTATAAAGCAGCAGCAGCCTAGCATCACCAGGGTAGGAAGGGCCACTGTTTTTGGCCTTTCCCCTCCTGATAATACCAGCCTGCGGCCACCCCAGTGGCCGACCATCACTACAGATGGTCAGGTACTGGATCGTACCCGGCTCTTCCCAGCACCCCTGGTGGCGGTGGGTACCGGGGTAATAAAGGGGGTTAGTGTTAGCCTCTGCATCGGCTAACACTAAGCCCCGCCTTAGCAATGGATGCTGTCAATCAGCCGGCGGCCATTACTAAGGCGGTAGTAATATAGTTAAAAAAAAAACACAAAGACATAGAAAAAATATTTTATTGAAATAAAAAAAAAACCCACACAGCCCTCATTAACCATTTTATTGATAATAAAAAAAAAGCTGTCATCGAAGTAGTCCTGGAATCCAACGACCGAACCTGTAAGAAAACACACAAAAAATGATTAGTAGCACGTGTGTTAGGCTTAGATACAGGGCCCATGTGTGATACTATCTGTGGGACCCTGTATCTAAGCCTACCACAACATAGGCTTAGATACAGGGTCCAGCAGACAGTAATCTTATACAGTATAAGATTACTGTGTGCTGGGGCCCTGTATCTAAACCTACAGTTAGATACAGGGCCCAGCAGACAGGATTACACAATCTGTGATCCTGTCTCATGTGCCCCCTAAGCCTGCTACATCGTAGGCTTAGGGGTTGTACAGTCCCTCAACATTGATGGCCTATCCTCAGGATAGGCCATCAATAGCTGATGCGTCTCCCGGGACCCGCAAATCAGCTGTTTTGAAGGGGCCGCAGCACTCGTACGAGAGCTGCTTCCCCTTCATTTCACTACTCGCCCACACTGTGAATCGCCGACACGGATTCACAGTGCGACCGGAATGAAGTGACAGGAATGAAGGGGAGCAGCTCTCGTACGAGTGCTGCGGACCCTTCAAAACAGCTGATTGGCGGGTCACGGGAGTCGGACCCCGCCAGTCAGGGCTAACCTTACCTTCCTCTTCGGCCGCGGCGGGAGTTCTGTCGTCAAGATGCTGTGCACGGCGCATAGCGCTGTGACGTCATGCGCTGCGCACAGCGCTTGACGTCAGGACCTCCGCTGCGATCCGGAACCAGGAAGGTAAGTAAAGTATGTTACTATAGTAACAGGGGCCCGCGGCCCGAGTTACTATAGTAACTTTTTATTGATGTGCGGGGGGCCGTGGGCCCCCCTGGCTTCGGGGCCCGGTCGCAATTGCGACCGCTGCGACCCCTATAGCTACGCCAGTTATGCTACAACATATCAAGACATTTTGCACAATTATTTGCTTCCAACTTTGGGGGGGACGACAGTTTGGGCTTGCCCCTTTTCTGTTTCAGCATTACTGTGCCCCAGTGCACAAAGAAAGGTCCTTAAAGACATGATTGGGCGAGTTAGATGCGGAAGTACTTGACGGGCCCACACAGAGCCCTGACTTCAACAGTATCAAACACCTTTGGGAAAAACTACAACGAAGATTGCGAGCCAGGTCCTCTCATCCAATATCAGTGTCTGATCTCACAAATGCTCTTCTGGATGAATGGGCAAAAATTCCCAAAGACACACTCCAAAATCTTGTAGAAAGCCTCCCCAGAAGAGGTGCAAGCTGTTTTAGCTGAAAAGGGAGAACCAACTCCAAATGAATGTCTATGGATTTAGAACGGAATGTTATAAAAGCTTCTGTAGGCGTATTGTGTCGGTGTCCCGATACTTTTGTCCATATAGTGTATGTTCTTGATATTGCCTAGTAAATCTAGATTCAGTTAGTGCCTGATCAGAGAAACCTTATAATCACACTTTTTACAGATCTCTCTGTCATCTCTATAATTTATAGCAGAATATGGTGGAGGCACAAAGTGCTTGCAGTTTGCTATCATTATCTACAAACAGTGTTAGATCTTCAATTCTCTCATAGCGGGATTATAGAAAAGAATGGCAGAACACCCCAACTACTCTCCATAAAAATAGTATGTAGGGCTCTCAACACCGGTGAAGCTATCAGCATAATACCAAAAGACGTGTTCAGATTTATAGTTCTGCTCAGGGTCGGCCCTAGGATAGACGGCGCCCTGTGCGAAATGATCTTTCGGCGCCCCACCCCTTCATTAAAAAAAAATGCCCCATAAAAAAATTATAATGCCGTTTTAGTGCCCCCATACAGTATAATGATAATATTTGATAATGTAATATATTACAACCCCTTAAAAGACACAGTATTTTGTCCTCTAATTGTGCCCACATTATTATGCCAAATGTAGTACCCCTACACAGTATAATGTCCGCTTAGTGGCCCCCACACAGTATAGTGCCCCCTGTAGATTTTGCCATATAGCCTCCGTGTAGACCGTGCCATAATCCCCCACCTCTTTTTTGTAGATCGTGCCATACAGCCCCCCCCACCTCCCCCTTGTAAACCGTGCCATACAGTCCCCCACCTACCCCTTGTAGACTGTGCACCCAAACAAAAACAAACATTTTACTCACCTAGGCCCCGTTCCCATGACGAACTGAGCTGCTCCATGATGGGATCCTGTAGACTAGTACAGAGTTTCCCAACCTTTTCGGATTCGAGGCAGCACTGGAAAAAAATGTTTTGAGAAAGACACTCGTAGGGTACGTTCACACACGTTTTTTGTAAGGCAAAAAAAAACTGCCTCAAAATTCCTCCAGCAACTCACAGCGTTGTTTGACCTTTTTTTGTGTTTTTTCTTAAAGGGAATGTCGCTAGAATTTTTTTTTTTTAGTTAAACAGTTAGTATATACATGATTACACATTGTTCTAATTTATTTATTTTTTTCACAAGTCAGGAAATATTATAAATTAGATTCTAATTTATAACATTTCCATGTGCTGGTCACTAGAGGGAGCAATTCCCAAAATTGCAGCATTGCAATGTGGTAAAGCAACCTCATTGCTTTATGCTGCAAAATCGGAAAAGACACACTCGCTCTAGTGTGCTCAAACAATCCCCCTCCTTTATCCTGGCTAGTGCCAGGAGAAAGGAGGGGGTTGAATGTTCAAATCTCCTACACAGTGTAGGAGGCTTAGATACAATGGTAATCACACAGTATAACACGAACATACACAAACATAACTTACCTGCTCCTGCCGCCGCCGCTGACACAGTTCCCTCCGCTCCTAGTCCTTGCTTCTGAACATATGGACAGAAGCCGCGACCGGAAGTAGTCATCTTACTGTCCGGCCGCGGCTTCTGGTCCACATGAAAATGGAGCCGGATGTCGCTCGGCCGAAGACCTTCCTTTTGGACTGTGTGCGAGCGGCGCATGCGCCGTTCCCACACAGACAGCGTACGCTATAGTGAATGGATCGGCTCCCGTTCGCATTCACTATTGGGATGTATGTGCCATATTCCATCTCTGTATGTGTCGTTAATCGACACATACAGAGATGAAAAAAAAAATGCCAGCCCCCATAGAGAAGTAAAAGACAGAAAAAAGTAAAACACAAAAACACAAATAAATAAAATTTATTTTAATAACATTCTAAAAGCAAAAACATATAAAACATTTTTTTTTCGTGACACCTTCCCTTTAAGCTGTTGAAGCGAATGCAAAAGACGCAGGCAAAAAACCTCCAAACGAGGTATTATCTGCCTCCTATTAATTTCAATTGGAGGTCAGAAGTGGAAACCACTTGAAGAAAACCAGCCCCCCACTCACAGATTCCCCCTGTAGGTAGCCCCTCACAGCCCTCTTGTGGGTAGCGCCGCACAGCGCCCTGTAGAGAGCACCGCACAGCCCCGCTAGGGAGCGCCGCAAAGCCCCCTGCTAGGGAGCGCCGCACAGCCCCCTGCTAGGGAGCGCCGCACAGCCCCCTGCTAGGGAGCGCCGCACAGCCCCCTGCTAGGGAGCGCCGCACAGCCACCTGCTAGGGAGGGCCGCACAGCCCCCTGCTAGGGAGGGCCGCACAGCCCCCTGCTAGGGAGGGCCGCACAGCCCCCTGGTTGGTAGTGCCCCAGTGCCTCGCAACCCCCCCACTTTCAGTATAGATAGCGCCACTGTAGCTCCCTGAAGGAGCGGAATCCCCGTGTGGCCGGGGATTCCGCTCCAGGAGCGCTCCTTGATATCTCTGTCCATATATGGACAGTGACATCAGGGGAAACTCCTGAAGCGGAATCCCCGTCCACAGCGTTGCCGACGCTGTGACCGTCGATTCCACTCCAGGAGAAGCTCCTGTCTGTGTCCATGACGTCATTGGCTTCTCCTGGAGTGTAATCCCCGGTCATAGCGTTTGCAACGCTGTGACCGGGGATTCCGCTTCAGGAGTTTCCCCTGATGTCACTGTCCATATATGGACAGAGACATCAAGCAGCGCTCCAGGAGCAGAATCCCCGGCCGCATGGGGATTACGCTCCTTCAGGGAGCTACACTGGCGCTAGTAGATAGCAGAGCAGGGAGATACCTCCCTGCTCTGCTATAGTGCCGTCGCTACCGCTATAGCAGCCGCAGCGGCGCCACCGCCCTCATGCCCAGTTTCGCCACTAGCAACGCGCTATGGCTGCTGCAGCGGTAGCAAAGGCCACTAAGTGAAGAAGCGCCCATGCGGAAAGGCAACTGCCTAAGGCCGGCCCTTGGTGCAGTTAGCAAATGGCACCTGACCCGCTGGTAGTTGCAACGGCGCGGGGATACACACCCCCGCTGGCGCCCCTCTTGCAGTGTGGCGGCTGGTGTCCTGTGCGACCGCACTGGTCGAAAGTTTCTAAGGCTGGCTATGGTTCTGCTGTATGAATTCTCGCAGAGGTTAATCCA